>NW_004955424.1:26242016-26252119 GCF_000276665.1 Chinchilla lanigera | reverse complement strand
ACTCACAGTGTTTTAAATCATCCTGCTGGGCTCTTTGCTTTTGATGCTCAACATAAATCTGGCTAAAAGCCCTCAACAATAGCCATGTCAGTGCCTCAATATTAGACTGCCTTGCACTTTCTTCAGCCAGATTAATTAGTTCGCCACCCTGAATCTCAGTCTCAGGTAAAGTCTCTGGACATGAGCAAAATGTAGACAAACTTTTTGCCAAGCCATAGAACACATCACCTGGACTCCAACAAGCGTTGCAGTTCTTCTTCAGAGCAGAAACCTTGCAAACCTGGTCTACTGGCAGGATTTCTGTCAGTGTTATGGTCTTCTGAGATCCAAACAGAATCTCCATTCAGAACAGTCTAATGTGTTCCAGTGCTACTCTTTCGGGGGACATCTCTGGCCCTTTCCCAACTCTTTCCACAAGTCATTCCCAAAAACTTTTGTATCACATGGTCAGGTATAGTCATAGCAACAACCCTACTCTTGGTACCAAAATCTGTATCAGTCAGGGTTTTACTAGAGAAACAGATATAATACAAGATATATAAATGTGTAAGAAATTACAGGATTGGCTTATGATGGTCAGCCACAAAGTTGGATGAAGAAGCGTGTAGAGGGTGTCTGCACACTGGAGACCAAAGAATTCAGCCCAGGGTCTGGAGCCCAATGCAGTGTTTGTGCAAGTCCATATCAGGAGGCTGATGTGTTTGCAATGGAAGGCTGAAGGGTACACAGAAGGCTGAAGGATCCATGGTGGAAGCCTAACAGTCTGCACTAGAAGCCAGGACATGACATCCCCTTCAGCTAGATTCCTTGGTCTTTCTGTGTAGACAGACTTCCTGCAATCTCTTGTATATCATTCTTTGGGTGACTCTTATGAATAATCTTGTAAAATATGTGTCCCATATTATACTGCTCCCCTTGCAAAATATCCCCATCCCAAGGCAGGGGAAGGGGATGAAAGAAAGGAATTGAGATGTTTTATGTACATGGACCTACTCCACACAAAGAATGCAAATACTATGCAGTACTACAAGCATGGACAAATAAAAAAAGTATGAGTGACCACTGTAAAGTGTAAAAAAGCTGGCACCCACAGAAGAAAGAATGAAGCCATGAATTACCAGGAAACAAAAACGAGAAAAGGGAGAACTGTTATTTTTTGTAAAATGTATTACTCTGGTCTTTTGCAACGTGTCTGATAGTATCCATACTTTTTCTTGTTGTTGTTATGTCTTTATTACATTGTTATGGCTGTAAAATTAGCCCTTGGACCCTTAAACCTCACTTTTGTTACCAAAAGTTCAACTGCAGCTCTCTTATATGATCTTGAATATATCTGACCTTCTACAGCATTTTTTGTAGATGTTGACAAATATTGTATGTGTGAAACATACATATGTGTCCCAGTAAGTAGAAAATCAAAGGGAGCAGAACTAAAGGTGAAAATTGAAAAGTTTCAGCCTCTCATACTAATGGTATTTTTAGGAGTCTTATTTGCTTGGTATTTGGAATGGTGCTCTCTCTCTCTCTCTCTCTCTCTCTGGTAAAGAGAGTTTATTCTTTGAGACACACAAGGAGCCCCATAGATTGCTATTGAAGTACTAGAAATGAATGTGTATTTGTTTTATATAAAGGTCAGAAATGCCAATATAAATATTATGAAAAATATATTGAACATAATTTGAATATTTCTTAGAATTTGAAGCACTCTCAAATGAGTAAAGGGTCTTATAATCATAAGGTGTCATAATCTCATAATTATCATAAATAATTCTAAGGATTACACTAATCATAACTCAATTATCTCATTAAGGTATTTCCTTTAAATAAAGAAATACTTAGCACTATATAAAAATATACCAGATGCTCTGAAGGTATAAATCCTGTTGGATGTAGAGATAAAATTGGGAATTTTAGGGAACTTGGCAGTGTCCAATTATGGAACATGAAAACTATATTCAAAAATAAATTACTGAAGACTGGACTAAGGGTAGAGCTCAGTGATAGAGTGCTTGCCTACCAGGTAGGAGGTCCTTGGCCCAAACCCCAGTACTGGAAAAAACAAAAAAGTTGTTATTATTGAATGCTTAGTACGTACTTGATACCATGCTATGAATTTCTGTTTTAATAGTACAATGATCTAAAGAAAAATATTATACCTTAATCTTTAAATAAGCAATAAATCAAGATTAAAAATTGAAGAGGCATAAATAAGTGAACAAAGAGTGACATATTTCTCAATAAGAAGAAAATAGTGCAGAAGAATTAAGCTTCCTTGAAAGTCTGATCAATCTTACATTCTTCTGCCTGGTGGACTGAGCAACTTCGTTGAAGATAACAGTATGTAATATAGCAACCATTGTAAATTTCTATCATTTTGTTTTGTTTTGAGGTCATATGTCATTTTTGTTGTTTTTCTGTTGTTTTGATTTTGTCTTCATTGTTGTTTTGTCAATTTTTTAAATTTTAAATTTTAAAATAAAAAAGGAAACAATATGTACAGAAATGATTTTGAACACCAAAAATGTAAGATACACTTTGAAATTTTTCATGTATTTATTTTTCTATTACATTCTTAACTTTTTAATTTTTTACTTTTAACTGGGTTTCATTTTTACTTTTAGTACAGTAATTCTTACTTCTCTAGCTATGAAATAATGCAGAAAGCCATGCATCATTTCAGTATGACTTCAATTTTTCTATTGGATTTGCTTATGAGAAAGTATTTTAATGTGTTCAACGTATTCAGTGTTCACTTTTAAAGACATAGTATTCTACTTGAGCAATATTATTCATTACGCTTTTATAATACAAAATGTTTTTCACACAGTGAATACACACATATAATCAGGACCTACATCAAGAAATTGAGCATTACTAGCATTTCTATAGTGCCCATGAGTCTCCTCTCAGTTATTTAATCCTCAAAGGTCTTTCCTTTCTTTTCTAATCCATAGATTTGCTTTGGACGTCTTTACACTGTATATAATTAGAATCATAACTTCTGCACATGCATTAAAGTCATATATTAGAATCATACATGTGTGCTTTCTTGGTGAATGCAATATTTAAGAGATTGATCTTGTTAGTTGAATTACTTTTAATTTATAATAGTTCAGCATCTAACTATTAACAGCTTCAAAGTACTTATTTTTCAATTTCTGTCAAAGAATTTCATAGCATTCACAGAATATATAGAACTAACATATTTCTAAATTGAATCCATACTTCTGCTATTGATTTAGGTAACTTGCCTAGCATCAAAGTTTTTTGTATATACTTTTGAATTGTGACTTAGGGGTATACTGAGAGAAAAGTTTAAAGTTTCTTTAGGCATAAAGTCTTACCTCATCTCTTCACAGTACCTCAGCAGTCCCACTCAGCTGTGAGCCTGCTGGTTTTGATCTTGCAGAAGTGATAGTTTCACAACTTTCCTAAGCTTATGTTGTTGCTGAGATTTGTATTTTAATTATTAAAAGCTTTAAATCTTTGGTTTAAGTTAATGGTGCTATTTTCCAGACACGAAGACATTTTATAAAACTAAGCATTAACCCATAATAGATTTTGTAAAGAGGTAAAATTAAAACATAAATAAATTTTTATCCATTCAGGTGCCTTGTTACTATCCTTATAAAAGGGGACAAAGATAAAAAGCACATAGAAGTAACTTGTGCTTTAATTCATCCATGTTAGTTTAGCAGTTAGGAGATAATTAGCAGCAGGGAAAAAAGTATCCTTAGAGTAGAGTACATTCCTGCAGAGCCCATTTCTAGCCTTATAGAACCAAGCATTTAAGTGCCAGACACTGTTGAACAATTAATTGAGCTATTGTCAGAAAAATTTATCAGTTTTCCCCATCTCCATGGCTACAAATAATTACAATGGTACAGAAGCTCTCATTTTCAATTCACAAAATAACACGAGACTCTGAAGTGACCCATTCTAACTCAGCCAAGAGAAATAACTCTCTATCATTACACTAGCTGAATCAAAACATTAGGCGATGTGCAAGTGACTGAGATGGACTTTCTGACTTACAGTGTATTCAAAATCTAATTTCTTTCAGAAACTGACCATAAAGCATATGACTGCTTACTACAGTGGAACGTCAATCAGACTGAACTTTGAATTACTAGGGTTCATTTTTTGGTTGAAACACATTTGAGATGAATGCCCATGGTTGTCTTTTATGTCCACTAGTATATTTTCATTATGAGGGAATTTGTAATGAATGGAGATCACAGTAAAATTTTTCTATAATTTCTGTTATAACTTGATTACATCTCCAGTACCAAGGCTTCATTTACATTCAGTTATGTTAAAGAATGATTATCAGAAATTTCACTATTATGAAATTAAACAACATGTTCCTGTTTAGTCAAAGCAATGAGTCAAAGAAAAACTTAAAAAGGAAAATTAGAAAATATATTGGGGCAAAAAATTGGAGATATATTTAAAGCTTATAAAATGTAACAAAATCAGTTCTAAAGGGAAGTTAGTAGCAACATGACTACCTCACAATAGAGGAAATAACCCTAATAAACAATCAAACATTAAACTTCAAGGAACTAGGGGAAAGAAAACTAAGTTTTATATTCTGTAGAAGAAAGGAAGTAGTTAAGACCACAGCAAATATAAACAATTAGAGACTAGAACAGTAGAAAAGAGCGAAAAGTTTGTTATTATTCTTAAAAAATTGGAATAGCTAAAGTAAAATAATTCAAATTAATAATATCAGAAATGTATATTGATACCTGAGAAAATAAACCATCATAAGGAATTACTGTTAATTATATGCCACAACTGGATTATCTAGAAGAAATTGGTATCTATATCTATATCATCTATATCTATGTCATCTGTACATATCAAGAAGAAATAAAAAATCTTAATTGACTAATAATGATTAAAGAGATGAAATCAATAGTTGAAATTTTCCATGGAATTATATCTAGAATCTGACAGCTGCACAGTTGAATTCTACCAAACATTTAAAGAACACCAATCCTTTTCAAATTTCCAAAAAATTGAAGAGGAGGGCATACTTCCAAACTTAATTTCAAAGCCAGCATTAATCCAGCATTAATATCCAGTTCAGGAAACTAACTACAAGAAAAGAAAATTCTAGGCCAACAAACCTGCAAAAATTCTCAAGATATTATCCAACCAAACTTAGTATCACATTGAAAGGATCATTCCTTACAAGCAATTGTGACTCATCCCTGGATGTAAGGAAGGTTGAACATAGATAAATCAAGGAAATACACTGCATTAACAGAATGAAGGAAAAACATGATCATATCAATAGTGGTACAAATGCATTTGGTGAAGTTCCACATTCTGTCATGGTACTTTCCCGACACTAGGTATAGAAGGAAAATACCTCAATGCAGCAAAGGCAAGAAGTCACAAGCTCGTAGCTAACAAAACAGTGATGAAAAGTTGAAAGTTTTTTCCCTGAGGCAAAGAATAAGGTAAGAAGGTTGACTCTCACAGCTTCTTTTCAACTTGGTACTTAGAATCCTACTCAGAAGAATTGGGTAAGAGAAATAAATAAAAACCATCCAAATAAGAAGTTAAGCAGTCATCTCTGAAGCTGCGATCTTGCATTAAAATGTGATAATGATTCTGCCAGAAAGCCTTTTCTGCATATGTGATGCTTTCTTCATGAGTGATAATTTTGTAATCAGTTCTTTTTTTAGCTTTATAAAGCAGAACTGTTATTTCTGGTCTACAGTTCCAGTTTGGCAGAATAAATATGGTACATTTATTGAACAGAAAAAAACAAGTTATCTATGATTCACTAACACTGATATATATTGAAATGTGATAATTTCTCAAAACAGTCACAACAGAGATTCTTTTCTGATTCTTAACAAGAAAAACAAAAGCAGAAAGCAATAAAAAAGGATTTGTGCTCCAGAACAAAAAAATTAACTAAAAAATTAACTAAAATAAATTTAAAATATTTTGTTTCACAATCCTGCTTTTACTTTTTATGTATAAACTGGTTTAATTCTGATATTAAGTTACTAACAGACTTTATATTCTTTTTGGTTCTTTGTGATTAGTATGTTTGCTTTTCAAGAGATTACGTTCAGTATGTACTATATACATATTACACTAAAACAAGAAAAAGCAGTGCAAGACAGGGTTTAGCATTCTTGTGGGAAAGGCTGCCTGGCTCTGTGGGTATGTACCATAGCTGATGTTTTATCTGATCCCTGTCTTCCTGCCTTGAACTTTCTCTGTAAGAAGCAATATCAATGAAGAAAGAAAAAGTAAGAAATTCAAATCTCCTGGGAAAAGGAAAGCATACTGATCTAGAATGAAATACCTCATTCCAAACTTCTCACACCTATGGTTTCCAGCCTCGCTCAAGATCCAGGTCCTGGTTGAGATTTGAAAGAGAATCTGTTGAGGGATTTGAAAGACTGAGCTTGGTAAAGTCAGCAAAACTCAAGGAAAATTTTACAGCTTTTACTTTCTTTGGATGGGGGGACCTGGGGTTTAAACCTAGAGCTTCTCTTAAAGAAGGCTTGAGATGCAATCCCAGCCCTTCTTGTTTCTGTTTGAGATAGGTTTTTGCTAAATCACTAGCTGCCCAGCCTGGATTTGAATTTGCCATCCTCTTAGACGTTAGCCTCCCAGAGTGCTGGGACAACAGGCTTGAGTCACCACACAACCTTTCCTTTTGTTGTTTAACTCATACAACTGTCTGAGTTTAGGGGGTATTTAAGATTTTGTTTCTTTTTAAAAAAATAGTAAGGAATAAAGTGTGCCTTTTATTTACAATATTAAGATAAAAAGATGTGATTTTACTCACTGCAAAGCAGCATTAAAACTTTTCCAGGTGTACAAACCATTTCTATTGAAACTTTTTAAACTGTATTTTCTTATATGGGCCTCCTCGTTTACCCACTTAGAAAGAAACATAGCATTGCTTTCTCCTTCTTACCATCTTCATAGAATGTACTGTTTTTTTCATATCTCTAATATTTATTAAAAATAACAGAAACATTGTTTTTCTTTCCCTTCAAGTATGTGTGGAAAATAAGTGTAATTTTTTCTTTTTCTCTCTTTTCAGAATGAGAGACTGAACCCAAGGGATGTTCTACACCTGAGCTATGTCTGTCCTTATTTTATTTTTCTTAGTTTGAGCCAGGGCTCTCTCCAAATTGCTCTGGAAAGACTTGAACTTTTGATTCTCCTGCCTCAGCCTTCCTCATTGCTGGAATTTTAGGCATGGACAACTGCACCCAGTTTGTAATTCCTCTTAACTAATTAGTTGCACAGTTGACGACACTTGATGCTTCAAAAATGAGTGATAAAGGAGTTGCCTTGGCCCTTTCTACCATATACCCTACCACTAACACGTAAAATTATATAATGCTATGTCCCAAATATCTCTTGGTGTCTGTTGTACCTATTTTGGTGTTAATATTACATTCTGTGCCTACCATTCTTGAGTTAGTTCTCTTTCAGTATTCAGGGAAAAGTTAAATAACAGGAAGCTTAGATTACTGTGCTGGATTTAATACTTCATTTACCTCACAGATTTCAAAGTAACTTTCAGAGATGACAAGAGGAAATATTGAAAAACTATGAGCTTCTACAAAAATAATATTTAAGAAACTTTATTTCAGCCCTTGGTTATAGAAGTCCTTTATTGTGAATAGAGATAATTCTGGACCCTAGGATTTTAGCAAATGACACATAAATGCTCCTTTAGAGACCTGGCAACTCTAGACCTTTAAAACAAGTTATAAAGATCAAATTTCTATGACCTGTGGCTAACGATATAAAAATCAAGAAATAATTTCATAGAAAAGAATTTGTGATGCATATTCGATAATGATCTGTCTGTAGAGCAATAGCTTTCAAACAATGATAAATATTTTCAACAACCTATTATTTTATTTAGATTTGAACTTATTATTGGTGATTTTTATATGGCAAGTTTATTTTAGCTTGATGTCAAATTTGCACAACTCAAAATTCTTTTATAGTGACAGAGCAGTCATTTTAATTTTTTATTAATCTATATTTGCAGTACATATATACATTTCTTGGATGGAGTTGGTACATGTACACAATGCATCTTAATTCCCTTTTCATCCCCTTATTGCATCTCCTTTCCCCTCCCTTACTTATATGTTCTTAAGCTTCACTTGCAGGTTCACTGTAGTGCAAAACTCTTATCTGATTGTAAACTTTTAGAAAAAATATGTAACAAATACCTTCTCTTTACTTGGTCATCTAACATTACCACATAAGCCTTGTCAGTCATTTTTGTAGTCCATGTTACATTTTCCACATGCAAATTATTTTTTTCATTTTATATAATTCAAAAGTAAGAAGTTTATCTTTCACATATGAAAGAATTAAAACCAAGATTTCTTGCAGGATATAGATACAGGTTTCTTTCTCAATTGATGACTAAGTATAATAAAAAATGTCTACAAAAGTGATATTATTTGACATTTCTTTTTTAGAGGCAACTCAATAGTATTTTATGAATATCTGTCTCTTTAAATGCATTTAAAAGTAATTTATCCTGTCAAACATCCTATTATTTAGCTACTGAATAAAACTTTCTCTGTTACTGAACCATATCTGGTGTCTTCAAAATTAGACTTGTTCCATTTGATATTTTTTATTTGGAGATCACACTAGCAAGTATATTAGCAATTAATTTTAACCTTAATCTGAGATATTCAGAGCTGACTTTCAAAATTTGAATAAAGACTTTTTCATAAATTAATTCTGGCCGGTGTGGTGGCATATACCTGTAATCCCAGCACTTAAGAGGCTGAGGCAGGAGGATCGTTGTGAGTTTGAGACCAGTCTGTGCTACAAAGTGAGGTCAAGGCCTACCTGAACTGCATAGCAAGACCCTGCTTCAAAATAAGACAAAAGTTAATTAATTAATTAGTTAATTCTGGAAATAGTGCTGCTGTGTGACATTAATATTCAGTAATATAACACAGGTATCAGAAGATTGTCTTGAATATTTGGTAATTTCAATTTGCATTTTTTTCTTTCACAGAGATAGATAACCAAAATAGTGTCATAAATCATCTGAAAGACAATAACATTATTTAGCCAGAAATTACACTTTTTGCATTTTATGTGCATTTTTTATCTCATCAGGAGCTAGACCAACTGTGGTTGTAAGTTTTGACAACTATCGTGTTTGTTTCCATTTATGTCAAAATGTTTTTAAACAATAGTTCTTTAAAACAGACTGCCATTTATGTTGATAAATGGTCCTGTATTTAAGACAGCTAAGCTGAGAAATATACGTTTGGAATATAATGGTCAGATTTTCCTTTCACCAACACAGATTATATTTCACAGCAAAGACAAACCATTTTAATAAAGTAGTGTTTCAACTTCGCCCTTAAACTTTCTAGGAGGAAAATCAAACTGATATTTTGCATTCAAACACAAATTCTGATGGTAATCTCTCCCAGTACAAAAAGTAGGGTTTTTTTTAGCAAATGAAAACAGTTCATAACAGCTTACAAAAACATGCTCACAACCCAAACCTAACTCTTCCACAATAGAAAAAATTACTTAATATTGTTTTTTATATTTTTTATTATAAAAATTAAAAAAGCTAACAAAACAACAATGAAGACAGAATAAAAACAACACTAAAACAACAAAAATGATACATGACCTCAAAACAAAATGATAGGAATTAACTACATTGCTACATTGTTAGTTTCCTACCACTTTGTTTGTAGCTCTGTACTGTTTGTATTCTTTTGCTATTTTGTAAGTGGTTGTCTGTCTGTTAATGTTTTCCTCCTTTTATTTTTAAAATAAAAAAATAAAGAGATAAACAACAACAGCAAAAAACAGTGATTGCTACAGTAGATATGAAGTTGCTCAGATATAAGAATGTAAGATTGATCAAACAATCAAAGACAGTAACAAGTAATAAAAAAATTGGAAATGATGCAGAGCTTTACCATTCAAAATGGTAGGAGATGAACAATGGTTCTTACACTGCATATTGTTGTTTTCAGATCAGTCATTCCAATTACCAGATTCAAGCATGCAAAACTAGTTGAGAAAAAAGAAAAGTTTAAGCATTG
>NW_004955424.1:26239210-26241471 GCF_000276665.1 Chinchilla lanigera | reverse complement strand
AGTAACACTTCATTGTATAAAAATACCACATCTTTTTTATCCATTCCTCAGCTGATGGACACTAGGGTTGTTTCCAAGATTTAGCTATTACAAATTGTGGTGCTATAAACATGGGTGCACATATATCACTGTGGTCTGATGTTTTCAGTTCTTCTGGAAAAATACCAGGAGGGGAATAGCTGGGTTGAATGGGACCTCTAATGCCAGTTTACTGAGGAACCTCCACACTGTTTTCCACAGGATTGCACCCATAACAAATGCTGAAGGGGCTGTGGAGAAAAAGGAACTCTTGTCCACTGTTGGTGGGAGTGTAGACTGGTACAACCACTGTGGCAATTCCTCAAAAACTAAGATTAGTGATCCCATTAGAACCAGCTAGGTACTTTTCCAGAAGAACTGAAAACATCATACCACAGTGATATATGTGCACCCATGTTTATAGCAGCACAATTTGTAATAGCTAAATCTTGGTAATAACCCAAATGTCGATCAACTGAGGAATGGATTAAAAAAAAGACATTGTTTTTATTTTCAAGTCAAATAGAGTGATAGACTAAATAATTTAATGACCTTAGGAAATTTGTTCCTTCTGAGAGTGAAATGTTCTATACTTTCTGAAAGTGAAACGTACCTTCTGAGAGTGAAATGTTCTATACACTGCACCTAAGTCTCCTCACAAAGGTGACAGCTCTGCGTCCAGCCAGTCTAAGTGTTATCTCTCTCGAACTTTGCTGCTGCTGCTTTTCCACTGAAGGCTTCTTTGTGCAACAGCCATTAGCTCTTTCACTGAAGTAAGAGCACTTTGGAAGAGAAATATATCCATAGGCTGATAAATCTGAGGGGTGAAAGAGATCAGTGTCCCCATGCAATGAAAAACCAAAGATAGATGAATTTTTTAAAAATTTAGTCAAAAGTCACAGAAATGGAGATAGGAATCTAAATTTAAGTTATAGTGTATCATCAAGAAATAGGTATTCCTTGCACAAATGTATATCTAGAAAAACTGTATTGCAACCGTGGAAAACTTACAATTTGCTTGAGACTTTTTGACCTTCACTATGAAGGTTCTCCCATTGGTTATATTTGAGAAATAGACTGAAGGAGAAAGGAATTCCAGTTCCACATAATGTTCTGTGATTGCACAAGATGAGTAATACTTTCTTACTGTGAGTATGTAAGGGTAGGAATAATAGATAAAGTGGTTTTAGACGACTGTCATTATTTTTTTTATTTTAAAAATAAAAGAAGGAAAACATTAACAGACAAACGACCTTTAAAAAAATAGCAAAAAAACACAACAAACAATACAGAATTACAAACAAAGTGGTAGAAAATTAACAATGCTTGTTGTATTACATATTGATATCTTCAAAGTGGTTTCTCATGACAACAAATAGAGACATGCAATATTGATCAATCAAAGACTCATTAATACTTTCTTTCAGCAAAGAAATAGAAGACAGTATATCAACTATGTTAAATATCCTGTATATACATACATACAAAATTTCTTTCTTTCCCTTTTCTTTTCCCACATCCCAATTGCCCTTTACCATTGAGTGCTTCCCTATCATTTCATAATGTCTATCATACCTCTGAGTTTTTATGAACTCTTTCAGGTTTTACACTAGTGACACAATGCGGCGCTTGCACCTGCAGGTCTGATTTATTTCACTTATGAATATAGTCTCTAGTTGTGACCATTTACCTATAAAAGCCTCGAGTTTACCTTTCTTTATAGCTGAGTAATAGTCCATTATATAAAAGTACCACAATTTTCTTATTCAATCCTCTGTGGATGGACATATGGGTTGCTTCCACCATTTAGCATTACAAATTGTGCTGCTATGAACATAGGTGCACATATATCGCTGTGATATGATGTTTTTAGATCTTCTGGGAAAATACTCAGAAGGAGAATAACTAGGTTGAATGGGACCTCTAGTCCTAGTTTTCTGAGGACTCTGCCAACTGATTTCCACAGTGGTTTCACCAGTCTGCATTCCCACCAGCAGTGGAGAAGAGTTCCTATTTCTCCACAGCCTCACCAGGATTTGTTATTGGTTGATTTCTTAATGCTAGCCATTCTTAATGGGTTAAGGTGGAATCTCAGTGTTGTTCTAATTTGCATTTCTCGAATGACTAATGATGTTGAACATTTTGTCATGTATTTATTTGCCATTTGTATTTCTTTATCTGAGAAGTATGTACTCATCTCAGCTGCCCATATTTGGATTGGGTCTTTGAATTTGGGGGGCTGA
>NW_004955424.1:26187309-26235299 GCF_000276665.1 Chinchilla lanigera | reverse complement strand
TTATTTCCTTGCTGATTTTTTGTCTATTTTATGTATCTCTTTGTGTCAATTGGGTATTGAGGTCCCCTGTTACAATAGTGTTATTAACTATTTGGGTTTTCATGCCTGTTAAGATTTGTCTTATATAATTTGAAGCTCTGATATTTGATGCATCGATGTTTATGATTGTTATTTCATCCTCTTTTTGTTTTCCCCTAACAAGTATGTAGTGACCTTCTTTATGTCTTTTGATTGTTGTGGATTTGAAGTTTATATTGTGTGCAAACAGAATAGCTGCACCTGCTTTTTTCTGGGTTCCTGTTCCATGGAGGACTGTGTTCCATCCTTGGACTTTTAGTCTATGGATTTCCTTTTGAGTAAAATATATTTCTTGTTTTTTTTTTTTTTTTCCCTCCGGTACCGGGAACCGAACTCATGACCTTGCGCTTGCCAGGCAGGCGCTTTTGCCCCTGAGCTAAATCCCCAGCCCCTAAAATATGTTTCTTGCATACAGCATATCATTGGATTTTGTTTTTTAATCCACTCTGCCAGTGTGTTTCTTTTCACTGGAGAATTGAGGCTATGTACGTTTATAGTTATAACTGATATGTGTTGATTTATCATTATCATGTTATTTACTTTCATTGGTGTCCTACTTTTTCCACCTGTTTCCTTGCTTGCTCTTGACGTTTCCTTTCTACTGTCTTTTTTGAAATTGTGGTCAGATTTTTCTCTCTCTAGAATATCTTTTGATACTCTTTGTAATTCTGTTTTGGCATTCATGAAGTTCTTCAATTGTTTTTTGTTGTGAAAATATTTTATTTCTCTGTTGAATTTGAAGGATAGTCTGGCAGGGTACATCGGTCTTGTTTGGAAGTTGTTTTGTCTCGCACCTGTAATACTTCACTCCAATGTCTTCTTGATTGGATGGTTTGTGCTGAGATGTCTGCCGTGATTCTGATGGGCTTTCCTTTATAGTTAATATGTTTCTTTTCTCCAGCAGCTTTTAATATTCTGTTCTTTTGCTGGAAATTTGGGAACTTGACTATTATATGTCTGGGTGTAGTTTTCTTTTAGTTGTGGTTTGTTGGAGTTCTGTATGTATCATTTACCTATATAACAGATTCTGTTTCCATACTTGGGAAATTTTCTGGTATTATTCCTGCAAATATTCTTTTTATGTCAGTTGTGTTGCCTCCTGCTGTTTCATTGACTCCTATAAGTCATGCATTATCCCTCTTTGCCTCATCTTGCATCTGTTGAATTGACTTTTCCTGGATCCTTATCAATTTTATGAGATCCTTTCTTTCAAGGTCACTAGCTGTCATGGTGTCTTCAAAGTCTGAAATTCTATCTTCAGGTTCATTCAAGCAGTTTTGTTAGCCTTCAGTGGAAGCTTTGTTTTCCTGGAAGTCTCTTTGAATCTGGTTCATGTGTTGTAAGTCCTTTCTCTATTTTTCATTTAATACTTCTATTCATTGCCTTTGTTCTTGTATTTTCTTATATGTTTCTTCTTCAGACTTTTTGAGCAGTTCTTTCATTATTATTGTCATTTCATTTTTTGCCTGAGAGATTATTTCTGATGTCATCTTTTATAGCTTTATGAAGTTGTTTCTTTACTTCTATTGCAATCATTTCAGCTATTTCAGGCAGGTGTTTACCACATTCTCCTATGTTGATGTCTCCTGGACTTGTTCTAGTGGAATGGAGTTCTGCGATTGTGATTTAGACCTTCGTTTTGTCATGTTTGATACCAAATGCAGGAAGCTTGGTTTCCATCTTTAGTGGCTGCACAGCAAATGCCACTAATGTCCCTAATTTTCCTGTTGGTCAGGTTTGCCTCTCAGTGTCTGCTGAGAAGCACCACTTAGTCTGGGGATGTCCGGCTGTTGTTGATTTGTATCTAGTTATTGCAGGTCTCAGTCATAGGTATTGGTGTCAGCTGATGGCAGACGGTCTGATCTAACATCCCCTTGCAGTTCAGGGCATGTGCATGGCCCAGATTCGTGTTATACTGGTGTTACAATCCCGGTCCAGTGGACCTATGTGCCTAGGCAGTTCAGAGTACAGGCAAAACCCAGACACAAACCACAGGGCCAACAGTTTGTGAACTATCTGATTCTGTGTCTTCAGTCAGTTCAGGACACATACAGGAACGAGATGCGGGCTGGACCAAAAGCAGTCACAGACTGCTCATGCCTGCGACCCTCCAGGGGATCCAGGTGCCAGTAAAGCATGGACTCAAATCGTGTAACCAGCAGCTTGGAGCACTCTCTCACTTGGCACAGGGCATGCACAGGGAGGACTCACATGCAAACCCTGGTGAGAGCAGTCCCCTGGACTTCTGAGTGAGGACCTCCTGTCTGCCGTGGGTGCCCATTGTCATTTTTAAAGTTTATTCTTCCACCTAATACTGAGCCTTAACTTCTAATTTTAATGAACTAGTAAAAGGATTTAATATTTTTATATTATGACTGGCTTTGCATAAATGATGTTGCCACAATTTGAATTCATACTGTATGTTGATACACCTTTTGATACAGTTGGAGATACTGTGGAAGTCTTTGGAAGTAGTATATTCATGCATTCATCAATTTTACGTATTTAAGTAAAATTTGTTAGTTTGAAGTATCAATTGTTTGCTTTCTAAACCTGCTTGTTGGCAGTAGCTTATTTATTTACATTCTTATACAACTTGGCTGATACATTTAAAGGTTTGAAGCCATTTTTTTTTGGTGTATTTGCACATGCAAAACCATCATCACAGTCAATTTTAAAATACTTTCTTCAGCTCTGAAAACAAACAATTATATCTTTCAGCTCTCAACTCCTTATATGCCCATCATCCCACACCTCATCCCAAACAACTACTATCTATCTATATAAATTTCTGGACTATATGAATTATTCTGGCCTTGTGTTTTTTCTTAGTGTGTAGATTACTGACAATTGATTACATTTCTTCATTTGTTATAAGTCTGTTGAGATTTTCCATCTCTTCTTGAGCAGGCATTATTAGGTTGTGCCAAAGAATTTGTCCCTTTTATGTATATTATTAATTTGCTGATCTTCAGTTGTTTATAGTACTGTATTGTAATCTTTATATTTCAATATATGCTATAGGAATATTGATTGTGCTGCCACTGAAAAACAAAGTAGAGTATTGGTGTTTCCACTGTTGTTGATGTATCCTTTTTCCCTTTCATTGCTGTCAGATTTTGATTATTGGGACAAGGGAAGTAGCCATTGATAATTGATCTAAGTATGGTTCTAAGACACAGTGGCTCTGTATCAGGAATCCTTTCCAAAGGGGCCCTCTAAACAGCTTTTCCTCCAGCCCATGGCACTTTGGGAGGCAGTGGGATCTTTAAGAGGTGGGACCTAGTGAAAGTTTTATATCTTTGAGGCATGCCCAGGGGGTCTGGGACCCTGGCCTTTTCCTCTGTCTTTTTCTCTTCCCAGTTGCCATGAGGTGAGTAGCTTGCATTACCATATCTTCCTGTCTGATATTCTGCCTGGTTACATGCCCAAACAACAGAGCTAACTAGCAATGGAAATAAACTGTCAGGATTACAGACCAAATAAATCTTTCTTCTTTGTAAATTAATTGTCTCAGGTATTTTGTTTTAGTAAAAGATATTGTTGCCTAATATAGGGTCTTTAGTACAAGATATCAAAGTTAAGTCCTATAAGACATCACACAAGCATTTGTGATACATATTAACAAGCTATATGTAACATAGATCCTCTAGAGCACTGTGTTTGTTTCTTTCAAGAGAAAGAAAGAAAAATAAAGAGATAAGAAAGAAAAGAGATTTAACTGATCATCACATTCCTTCAACCAAATTTCCTCTGCAGTTTCAGTGATTATACGATATGTAACTTTTTTTTTTTTGTTTTTTTGGGTTTTTTTTTTGCTTTTTCTCTGGTACCGGGAACCGAACTCACGACCTTGCTCTTGCCAGGCAGGTGCTTCTGCCGCTGAGCTAAATCCCCAGCCCCCGATATGTAACTTTTAATAAATTATTTTTCCTTCTCTCTCCTACTTCTAGTCATTTAATTAATAGGTGGGTATGCAGTGTTGATCATTTGTGAAATGTGAAGTTATAGGAAGCTAACATATGCAGAATACCTCCCCCCACCAGAAAATAGATAGAAAATGGGGATATGAAGCTTATAAAGTAAAGAGAAGGAGCAAAATAAAAATCACAATACAAGGTAGGTGAATATTATGACTAATTTATGGAGTACAGCAGCTCTATGGTTGTATTAGAGATTGCTGGGTAAGTATCCGCTTTTTTTTATTCAGAGAGAGTTTAAAATAAAGAAAATAGGACTGGAGCTGAATTCTGAAAGGTGAGGTGTTTCTTAGACAGACTAGGGTGTTGGCCCCTCCAGGTATAGATGAATATTTCAATATCAATAAATATAACCTGAATTGAAGCAATGGAAGTAAATGAGGCTCCATATCATTTTTAGTTTTTTATATATATATAATCAAATTATAGTCTTCCATTCTAAAACAACCCCATCCTGGTAAAATCTATTTTCTTTATTTGGAAAAAGAGAAAATAAAGTTCAGAATTGTTAATTAAGTGACTTGATTGAGGCATCTTTGCTAATAGGTGCCAAATATGGATTTAAATCCTGTCTAACAGGCCCTATAATCAGAGCCTTTTGTATTTCACTAGTCATCTCCATTTTCTGGTCATTTTCTATGAAAGATGCCCATCATATACATTTAGGAATGTATATCTGCGGTAGACAGACTCAAATTTTTCACAGTTCTGTATCCCTCTGAATGACTGCAAAATTATGCCAGAAATATTGATTTGGGTGTTAAAAAAATTTTGTCAAGTAAGTGAATTTTAAATTTGGAAAAGCCAAATATGGAATATCAATTATGTACAGAGACTTTGCTTGTATTTATATGGCTACAGCATATATGACCTAGCTCTTCTGTGTTCTGAAATATTGTATCTCAAAAATATAGGCATTTGTCCTTAAAAACACAAAACAAAATTAATTATAGTCTTAACTAATGCATTAAAACAAGATAGGAAGTAAAAGCTATACAAATTGTGAATGTAGAAATAAAGCTATATTCATAGATAATGACTTTCTATGTAGGAAATCAAAAAGAGCTAACAACAATATCAAAACTCACTTAAAACTAGTTTAAAATATAAAAGTTTCCTATATACCAATGTGTTCGTCAAGGTTCTCCAAAGACATAGTCAAACACTAATGGAACTGCATCACATGGTTATGGAGTTTGGGTAGTCACACAACAAAATCTGTGGCAGGTTGAGAACCAGGAAAGGCAATAGTACAATTTAGTCTGAGACCAAAGGACTCAGAACTAAGAGGGGTCATTAGTGTAAATACTGGGGTCTTAGTTACTTTTCTCTCATTGCTGAGACAAGATACCCAACACTTAAGTTAAAAAGGTAAAGGTTTATTTAGCTCACAACTTGAGATTTCAATCCATAATTGGTTGCCTCCAAGGCACAGAGGTACATGACAGAGGGGCAAATTGTTCATAGCAGTAGAAGACAGCAAAGGCAACAAGAAAACTCGAGACAAGCCTTTTTTGTACCTTATATTGTCTCCAGTCTACTGGGATTAGGGTGGTCCCAACCCAATCAGTGGATGATCCAGCAATCATCTACCCTTAATCACAGCACCCTTAATCCCAGCATTGCACCATGAATCAATCACACACTCTAGATTCAGTGACCTACAAAAAACTCTATGACTGCAGAGGCTTTGAGTGGGACATTTAGACACAAACCATAACAAGTGGGTTAGAAAGGCATGAGAGAAATGAATACCAGTATTCAAAGGAAAGAAAAGATAGACATTCTAGCTCAAAGAGAGGGAATTCACTCTTCTTTGTCTTTTTGTTCTACCCAGAGTCACTGTGGGTTGGATGATGCTCACTTACACTGGTGGATGTTCTTAACTCAGTGTATGGATTGAAATGCTAATCCATCCTGGAAACATTATTACAGGCACATCTAGAAGTAATGTTTTAGCAGCCACAAGGTACCCTGTAACACAGTCAAGTCCTCAAATAAAATTAATGGTCACAGTTAAAGCTGAATAAATGGAAATTAATATGTAAAAACACAATGCCATTTACATTGTTGCACAAATAATGAAATACATAGGTGTAAATCTGACAGAATATGCAGGTAATCTATATGAGGCAAATTACAAAATTTTGATAAAAACAAGCACTGAATAAGGGGAGAAGTACTATGTTCATGAACACAAAGAATTCAAATATTGTCAAGATACAAATTCTCCCAAACTTAGCCCATAGATAAAATAAAAATCTCAGCAAATGATTTTGTGGATGTCAACAAAAATATTCTAACGTTTATATGGAGAAGCAAAAGGCCCAGAATTGGAAACATAATATTGAAGGAGAGGAACAAAAGTGGAGGACTGACACTTCTGACTCCAAAACTTTCTATTAGTTGATAGTAATTAGGACAGCATGCTGTTGCCAAAGAACAGGTAGTAACAGCAATAGAAAAAAAAATAGAGCCTAGAAATAGCTCCACATAATTGCAGTCATTGATCTTTGATAAATGTGTAAAGAAAATAGAATGTAACAAAAGCTGACTTGTAAAAGCTCATTCTAAACAGTTGGACATACACACACAGATATGAATCTAGGTGTAAATCTTACAGCTTTGAGAAACATTACCTCAAAGTGGTCATAGACCTAAGTATAATGCATTTGCTATAAAAATTCTAGAAGATAATATAGGAGAAAACTCATAATTATAGGTATGGTGCTGACTTTTTAGATACAACACCAAAAATACAATCGATGGAGGATATAATAAATTAACTGGGCTTCATTAAAATGAAAAACTTCCATCCTATGAAAGACAATGTTAAGAGAATGAAGAGTAACTACATACAGGGAGAGAAATATTTTCAAAAGATACACATCTAAGAGATTTATAAAAACAAATGAAAACTCAATAATACAGAAACAAATAATCTGATTAAAATAGACATCAACAAAAATGTAGTAAAGCAAAAATATACGACGGCAAATAAGCATATGGAAAGGCAAATAACACCCTATGTCACCAAGGCAGTGCAAAGAAAAACAACAAGGAAATACCACTATGAATCCATTAGAATGGCCAAAATTCAGCATTCCAAAGTACTAAATGCTAAGGAGGACTTAGTTTTGTATATAAAACTTCACAGAAGCCCCTTTCTGGTTTGTGTTTCTAATTCGGAGACATCTTGGAAGGAAGAATGTCCTGAAAGTGATGAGAGTATCTCGTCTCTCATGGGCTATTACAGAATGAATGTGTGTCTGGCTAATGTTTATGTGACTGTTCTTGGAGATGAGGTCTGCATAAAGGTAAGTGAGGTAAAAATAACTTATGCCTAATCTGATAGGGCAGATATCTTTGTAAGGAAAAGAAGCTCATGTTTAAACTCATGATTAAATATTTTACTTTTCCTCCAACGTGCATTTATTTATTTTTTATATATTCCAAAGTGTATTTATAACAACCTGTTGTATGTTACTTACAAGATACATGTTTTCCATGTAAGGAAGGATAAATCATTTTGAAAGTGAATGAGTGGAAAAGGATATGAAACATAAACACTAAACAAGTTAGACTTACACAGATTACTAATATTAGAAAATAGACTTTGGAGAAAATCTATTATGAAAGATGAAATCTGATATTACAAGTGATAAAATTTCCAAACATATAGCAGATAAAACAACTGTCAGTTTCTATGTGCTTAATATCACATCCTTGAAAAACACAAAGCAGGAATTTTCATAACTAACTGAAAACTATCCTGACCTATAATCACCATAAATGTTCATGAGCACTACTGTCTACTGAAAAAAACTGTAAATTTTTTAAAAAAGTTAAAGCTGGGCTGTAGCTCAGTGGTGAACACATACTCAGTATGGACAGGTCCTTGGGTTCAATGCCCATCATTACACACCAGTGCACACACATAATTAAACTTTTTTCTGTACAACTTTATGAAAGGTTCTTAAATGATGCAAAGTGAGAGAAGCCTCAAAGTACTGCACCAGACAATTTGTCAAACATTCTCCAAACAACAGTACTAGAGTGAAGGGGAACAGGTGACTGTCAGAAATACAGGGGAGAAAGGGCCAAACCAAAGGGGTAAAAGGAAGGAATTTACCGAGTTTGATTAATCTGTGTCCTGACTGTGGCAGTGATACTTGATTGCGTACATTTGGTGAAACTTCTAGAAATGTAGCTTAAAAGAAAAAGTCGATCTCACTACACAATTTTAAAATAAATTTAAATTAGTTAAAATTAGCTCATTAATCAGGCTTCTGTAGTCACTGTTGACTTTGTCAAAACCTTCCCCCAGAGCAGTTCAACTGTCTCATAATGAAATATTTTCCAAAATACTTGGTTTTGTCTGTGGATGTATAGTAGTTTAGAAGAAAATTAAAAACAAAATGAAGAACCACTATGACAATGCATGAAGGACTTCCAAAATGTAGCCATTGATTGTGTTCCAAGGTAGAGTAATGTTACTGCAAAGGAATGCCATTTTCCCCTCATTTAATTCATTTATGTATTGTCAAAATTATTATTATTATTTTTTTGGTATGAGGAATTGAACTCACAACCTCACACTTGCCAGGCCAGTGCTTGTGCCACTGAGATATATCCCTGGGCCTTGTCAAAAATATTGTAGGTTTTTCAAGAGAAATTTAATATACAATTAAAATGTAATTAAAATGAAATAAAGTGAAAGTTAAAACACTTGAAATAGAAAAATAAGGTAAGGCTTTCCCTTAAGATTATTTAATTAAACTACACTAACTGAAAATACATTTCTGGTTTAGGAATATGTAATTTATGATACATACTATATATATATCCTATCTATAATTATTTAGAAAATGATACTGACAGTATTGGTTCATAAAGTGTAATGATATTCACATCTGCATATTAAACAAAAGTATACATGTATTGAGACTAATGATGAAATATAAAGCTTATTTTAAAAGGTACAATACATCACTCTCTTTGTGACTTAAGATAGAGCTGAAAGATCTAAAATGACAAAATTTGATGGATTTAAATGCATCAAAATAAATGTCAAAGATTTCTGTCAAACTACCAAAACCTTGGAAGCAATAACTAAGGCTTCTGTAGAGGCTTCAGAGGAGGGTGTTTCTACTCACCTGTCAGTGTTGGACATCTGCCCTCCACAAGTATAATATGGAAAATATCTTTATATTAAATTATCTACTTCATAGTATTTTGTCACAACAACCTTAGGAAACAGAAGCAATGTCATGTTTCAATTTTTTTTAATAATGCACAGACTTAAAAGGAATTGTTACCACATGTCTCAGTGAATTCTAGTACTATAGTTTGGATTTTGTGTTTCCTCAGAGGCTCGTATGTTAAAAGCTTGGTCACCGAGCCATGGCACTAATAACAGTTGGTGGAATCTTTAGAAGGTGAAGGCTATTAGGTCTTAGGTCACTGGGGCCAATCCCTTGAAGGTGATGTTGGGTACATGGTCACTTCCTGTTTCGATCTTTTGACCCAAACCCACCATGAAGACAAGAGCTTCCTTGGCCAAGTGCTTTTGCTGTGATGTTCTGCCCTATCACAGGCCCTACAGCAATGGAAGAAATTAGTCTGCAAGCTCCAAAAACTGCTTTGTAAGTTGGTTATCTTGTGTTTTTGTTACAGGAACAGAAAGTTGGCTAAAACATCTTGGCTACTGAGAAAAATGTAGTACAGTGAGGTTAAATATAGCAATATGAGAATGAACTTTCAAAGATCAGAGTTATATAATAGTTTGTAGTGATTATCTCTTTCCTATTGCATGCTTTTGCTTTCCAAATTTACCTGGAATTCCTTTTTTACAGCAATTTATACTAATGCTTTCAACTCTTTAATTTCTTGGAAGGAAAAGTTGAAGAAAAAAAAGTTGAAGGGCTTTTTTCTTAAGTACTTAAGAATATGTGCCAATCAACAGTAATGATTAAAATGAACATCAAAGGTAAACCAAGAAGCTAGTATATTGTCTTATATGACTGCAGAGAATTTTAGGACTTACTATGCTTCATAAAATAAGTTATGTCTTCTTGAGTTAAGTCTTCATAAAATAAGTTAAGTCTTCTTGTTCCACATGAAGTTACATAGTTTTTATTTTTAAACCACAATCTGACACACACTTGCCCAGACCGACATAATCCCACAGATAATTGTCAAATATGTTTTATTTAGGAACATATATGAGAAGACAAAATGAAAACTGAAAAAAGTACGATTACTTTCCAACCATCTTTCAGAGTGTTGTATACAACTCTTGAGAAGTCATCAGTAATTTCCCTAAGTAATGAAAATAATGTATATGGCAAAGGTCTAGACATGTGGTTTTCCAAAACAAAAGCAGTGTTGGCCCTTCCAAAGTGCTCACAATAATTCACATTTGAATAGAATAACAATGAAACTAGTGAACATCAATCAACTCTTTATTAACATAAGCTTGGAATTTTAAATTACATTAAAGATAAAATATTCCACCTTCAAAAAATTGGGATCTAAATTCTAAACAACTATGATTCTGTAAATAATATATACACAACACACTTAGGTTTTTATTTTTCAAATGTTTAGAGTGTTTAGTTACCCTCAAATCAACATTTTATCCTATATAGAAGTTCATTTGAAGACTTTATTGGTATATATTTGTATGTGCAGATTTTATTACACACTTACCTTTGGAAATTAACATCAGCCTTTGAGCAAAACTGTTTCCTCTGGCTCCTGTGGAGTTATATACTTCTCTGTTTAAACAGCCAGTTTGAAATGAACAACAATAGAAATGGGATTACAAAGATGGAAAAAAAGAAGATAATCTAGTGTATTCATAATGTTTTATTTAAGCATTTGAAATATCTGTTAAAACGTAAAAGGGTAAAAAAATGATAATCATGATATATATTGAACAGTTTAATTCATATCTAAAATATTTGAATTTGAATGTCTAAAAATAAAATATCCTCTTTAACTGTTAATTATTGGTTAAAATATAAAAATCTAATGATTAGTACTGGTTACAATCTGAATATTAGTTAAAAATAATTTTTTCTAATACAGAAAATTTTACATGTCATGTGTCAAGTAAATCAGTCTTTCTTGGCTCACTTCATGGTTCTCATCCCTTTGTTCTACTGAAAACTGGAGTAGATGTTTTAAGACCCTTACAGGTATAAAACTATATGTAAGGGCCCACTGAAGGGATAATTATACCTTAACATTTTGAAGAATTAGTTTATTATATTTAAATTAATTCCAAACACATGCTATTAACTTAATGCCAGCTCCTGAAGACACTGAAGAAAGCACTTTGAGCTTCTTTTCAGGATCAGCATCAAACAAATTTTACTTTCTCCAGCCCCATCCAAGAGCTTACAGACTAAAAAAGGAATCAGCCAAGTACAGCATCTATTTTTTCTCTTTTTAAAAATTTCATTGGAATGTAATTATTCTTATTCATTTATATTTTGTCTATGGCTGCTTTCTGGCTACCACGATAGAATTGAGTAGTTGTAGCAGAGATCATATAGCCTGTAAAGCCTAAAATAGTTACTGACTTTTTACAGGAGGAGTTTGCTGATTCTTGGCTTAAAAAGGATAAGCATTCAATAAACATGTAATTATAAATATTGGAAGAGTCAGAGGAAGTTGCAAAATAGTATGGAATCTTATTTTGGCAGGAATTACTTTCTGGAGCTAGGAGAAAATTAGAAAAAACAGTATGTCCATAATTTCTTGAGATATGAAGGTCAGAAAAGGAAAGTAAAGGCAGGTGGACAGGCATAACAAATTCTAAGCACTAAGAAGCCCTCAGAAAGGTAATTATAAAATACCAAAAGAACTTTCTGGGTGGAAAAGAGGTTTAGGCTTTTGCGTTTATGAAGAGAAATGTAAATACAGAGAACAGGGATCCTGACCCCTGCAGAGGAAATACAGAGGGACCATAGCATGGCAAGTTCATGCACTCTGCACTGAGATGATTACTTCATCAAACTAGTTAAATTCAACCAAATGGATAAGACCAGAAGGGCCAATGTTTTTTAAGTAAATAATAATCTGAATTAACAGCCCAATAAAATGATATAGTTTAGAGAAGGTCTAGCATTGTATAAGACATTTTAGTATGGTCCTCTAAAAATAGAGGCTAAAACACAGACTGCAGTGAAAATAATTAATGGAACGAATCCTTTCAGGTGGAACCTGGTTGGTAGAAAGAGAAGCAGCCTGCAGAAGGAAAGGTTTGCAGGGATCTGGGTCCAGCTGGAGTCTATTTTTAGCCTGATTCCACAGGAAGCTCTAAGTCTAAATATCACAGAGTTGCCTCACCTGAGGCAAAGTGGAATGAGCTGTCAGATATTTCCAGATGAGGGAATTCCTACTGATGGCAGGTCTTCAGATAAATGGGAAGTTCTGAGCCTGTAGCTGCTTCTCAGAGGTATGTATACTGACCTAGTAAAGGAGATCTTTGAGGGACACTCATAGCATTTATTATGGGTGCAATGTATTAGTCTTCTTTCTGTCACTGAGACAAGTACCTGAAATAACCACTTAAAAGAAAGAATTGTTTATTTTGACTTGTGGTTTCGGAGATTTTGGTCTATTCTTGGTGACTTTGTTACTTTTGAGCCTGTGGCAAGGCAGAATATTAGGTAAGTAGTTTGTGGTGAAGGAGGCCTGTAGGAAATTAGGCAATTATGCATTTCATATTAGATAATAATGACAGCCAGAAAGGGAAGACTGAGAGGCAGGGGCTGAGGACCCAAGAACCTCTTCAAAGGCTCACCCAGTGATCTGTCCTCCATTTACTAGGCTCCACTGCTTCAGGGTTCTGTCTCCTCTCAGCAGCATCACAGGCTGGGGACTGATCTTTTAACAGTTGGATTTTAGAAAATGTTCCAGATTCAACCTAACAAATGGGTGGAAAGCTGTTAAAGATGGCACCTCCTTCTGAGACGATTCTTCCTTATACCACTCCACTCAGCTTTGGCAGATTCTCAATTCTTTGAAGATATTTATCATTCTGTGTGTTTATGTATCAATATATGTGTGTATGATTATTTTCTATACAGAGAATTATATTCCCAAGGGGAGGGAAAAACAAATGAAAGAACACATAAATGAATATCAGTAAAAGTGAAAAAAAATTGTTTTTAAAATTTCAGTAAATATCTAGTGACTTGCAAGTGGAATCATTAAAGATATTTTGCCTTCATATTGGTAGAAATAAATGAAATTAGCCCTCTCAAATCTCCTGCACAAGAATATCCTATAAGTAAATATAAATTATGTAATTCTGTGGAACAAAATAAAATCCAAACTGATGTGATTGGGAGAAACAAACTTAGAGAAAGGTAGAATTTTCAACACTCAATTCAGCAATTTTTACTAACTGCATATTGCATCCCTATAGCTTTATTCTAAATGCAACTGATACTTATTATATTTTATCAAGAGATACATAGTTGGATGTGAGCACAATCTTATTGTGATGTCCGTCATCCCATTGATTACCACGGTTGATCTGGTTGATCTGGTTGATCTGGCTAGGTAGGTGGGTGTCCCTTCCTTCCTCAACATTCCACTTATATTCCTCCCAAAGGTGTGCACTTGGTCAAAGAGGACACCCACTCCCTTCCTCAGCCAAGGGTATTGGAGTAGGTGCACTTTGCTGCTAGAACCTCTAACCATGCATTCAAGAGACACATAGTTTGGGCCTGTTCATTATCTGCTAATCAGAAGCACTGGGTATGGAATCAGTTCACTGGGTATGGAATAGACTCATCAGTAATGCAGAAGCAAACAGAAACCCTGAGATGTAACCCAGGATTTGGAGTTAGATTTATTAACAATGCACCTGAGCAGGAATTATTCCCAAAGTGTCAGGTCCTGATCTCTGGTTATATGGGGTTTGCAAGTGGGAAGTGCAGAAGCATAATATTTGGTGGTTATTTTAGTGGACTGAGAACTGGTGGTCAACTTATAACCCCCATGTGAACTGAGTAAGTGTGGTGCTGGGTGTGAGAGGCCCACCTGGGGGCTGTTGCCGGTAGCATAAGAGGCAGAACTAGAGAAGAAGAAAAGAGGCTGTTGGGAGCTGAAAGACTGTTGGGAGCTGGAAGAAGCTGTAAGTGCTTGGTTCTTTTGGAGGAACTTGTCATGCTAGCTTTCCCGATGAACTTGGCGGTTTTCATTGTCTGAGGAGCTCGGGACCTCATTGGCACTGAGAATGGCTTTGGTTCACTTTGGGGAAGCTCTGGTCCTCACTTTGAGCATTGCTTCCTGACTCTGGAGGCAAAGATGGTGCACTGCCTGTCTCCTGGAGAAGCTTGCTGTGTTGGCTTCCCTGATGGTAACTCAGCCATTTTGATCACTGGAGGAGCTCGGGACTTCACTGTTGCTGAGGATGGCTGTGGTACATTTTGGGGGAGCTCTGGTTCTTCTGAGCATTGCTTCCTGGCTCCAGTGCAGATCTCTCAGCCTGTTAGCACAGATCCTTCATCGCACTGGCACAGATTCCACCACTGACCTTTGGGCCTTCCCAGTGCAGATCTGCGAAACAGGCCTGCATGAGATGTTGTCCTGGGATCTGGACCTCCAGTTGGAGGCATCTTTATGAGCTCTAGATATTCAGCTGGACTCACGCAGGACATTTCTATGGGATCCAGTCCCTTGGTTGGATTCCTTGGTCTTAGTGTATGAACAAATTTCCTGTACCCTCTTGTATATCATTCTTTGGGTGATTATTCTAAATAATCTTATAAAATATGTGTCCTGTGTTATATTGTTCCCCTTGCAAAATATCCCCCAAATCAACACAGTTGTTGATTGGTTACATCTTAGCTCATTATTACTGATTGGCCTAAGGGAAAATTATATCATATGTTGCATACTAAGGCAAGGTCAAACTCTGGGCAAGCTCAGAGTTATGGAAAACAGTTGGATGAGGTAATATACAAGTTCAGATTGGAGTCAGTGGAAAACAAATATGCTCAAGGGAGTAGCTAGCTGCAGGCTGGCATAAGACTTCAGAAATAAAATTTGATCTCTCTATTTTCCTCTTCATTCCTTCCTGTTTTTGTACTCTTGACAATTCTTTGTCTAATGCTATATTGTCTCTTTTGATCCCATGGTCCTACATGGGTTAGAATTCTAAGTACCATTTGGAGTTAAATGGTACTGAGACACTTAAAGAACTCAGTTTAATTATTTCTGAGACAAACTGTGTCAACCAATTGATTGCATATGTTACAAATAGGAGGGTGAGTATAAAAGTAGTCAGGGGTCCTAAGAGGTGTCCTATCCTTGACTGCCAGTTTCCTAAATTTTGAAGCCCTCCTTGATGTCATGTTTTTTTTTTTTTTTTTGGTCATCTAATCTTTCCTGGAGATTTTATAATCCCTCTCAAACAAACCAGGATTTATATGAATACAAGCAGCATTCTTCTGTCAAGACATTACACAGATACACCTCCTTGTTGTAAAAGAACTAAGTCTAATCCCCTTCAATTTTGTAAAAAAAACTCAGCCAGGGACTCTATCTGGTCTTGTAACAATGACACAGGATCATGTAGACTTTTGAGCTCTTGGTCAATTGTCTCTGCCAACTGGTTTAGTCCTGTTTTTCCCACAGCAAGGAGCAGCTGTCCCCATTTCCACTGAACTAGCTAGGTACAGTCCTATGAGTATGGGAATAACTGGGGAGGCCATTTTGTTTTCTGAGAGGCTCTTAGGATATCATACGTTTTCACTTGGAGCAGGATGGTATCATGGATGAATGTGCCCTGCTGCGAAGGTTCCAGGCATGTTTTGACTCCATCTGGACAGGAGAAATAGCTTGGGCTCAGGGTGATCATCATCCTTAAGTAGAAAATAATGACTGTGGAGCCGAATGGTGGAAATGTTTGTTTAGGAGTTTGTATACAGGTAGCATTTCCATAAACTGATAGGGAATTTAGAACAATTATGGAGTGATGACATCTGCCAGATATAGAGCCATATAGGGTTTTATTAGCAGGGATCCAATAATAAAATGGGAGCAAATATCTGAGACAAAGCACGCAAAAGGCATTTCTTTCATTCAGAAGTTACAGCTATCAAGGTTGTACTGAGAACAAGGACTAGGACTATGGCAAGGGTAAATCACAAATCTGGGGAAGAGATAAAGTTTAAGTAGACAAACAGGAGACCACGTGCTGGGGTCCTGAGGCTTCAGCCATGCATAGACCTGTCAGCATCCAGGGTGACAGGAAGAGGTATTGGAGTGTGCTTTCTACTCAGGATGATTTCAGGGGAGTGTATTTGGATAAACCTTCCAACAATTGTCTGGGTGGTCTCTTGACCTGAGAGTGGTGAATCTATGGCTGAATTTCTGAAACTATAACACTTGTAGGGACAGTTAAAAGAATCATGGAAGGCCTCTTTTATCTTGGTTGTAAAAGTTCTTTTCTCCAATCTTTGATACAGACTATGTCTTCAAGGCTGTATATGTGTGTTGGTGGGAGTGACGATTCTCTCAGCTATGGTTTTATGTAGCTGAGAGAAGCTTTTTTCAAATTGTAATAATTGACTCTGTAGGCATATTTTATTTATCTGGTGCACATCTCCTCTAAGGTTTCTAATCAGGGGTGGTAGTTTTCCAAAAAGGATTTCAAAAGGTGTATAGCCAGTGGATACCAGTGAGCTTCACACCATGAGGAGAGCTGAGTAACAGGTATATTCAAGGGCCTGTGTCTCTTGACTATTTGGTTAGGACTGACTTTAAAGTCCTATTCATTATTTCAATTTTTCTAGAGCTCTGAGGTCTGTATGTTGTATGAAGCTTCCATTTGATCTTTAGAGTCTCTGTAAGTCTTTGAGGGATTTTGTTACAATTGCAGGCCCATTATCACTGCCTAGAGGTAGTCTATATCTAGTGATGATTTCCCACAGCTGGGTTCTACAGACCTCAACTACCCTTTCAGTTTTGGTGGAAAGGCTTCTGGCCATCCTGAGTAAGTGCAGAGGAGAACTAAACCCTGTAACCCCTGTTTGTAATCCCTGTAAGGTTTTATTGCTTTAAAGTCTACTTGTATATCATCAAATGGGAAGAGTTGTATGCTGGGTGGAAGTGGGGCCTGTGAGGTTTCAGCTGCCAGTTTTGCAGCCTCATCTGCTTTGTAATTTCCCAGGGGGATAGAATCTTTTACCTTCTGGTGTTCCTGCCAGGGATATAGCTCAGTGGTGCAAGTGCCTGCCTGGCAAGCATGAGGTTGTGAGTTCAATTCCTGGTACCCCCCCAAAAAAAAATCTGCTGCCTTTTGGTGTTCCTTAGAGTGTATGATTGCAACGTTCTTGGGCTTCAAGATTGCAGTCAGAATTGTAAAACTTCATCTCTGTTTTTGATTTGTTTCCCTTAACAGTCAAGAGTCCCCTCTCTTTGTATAGCATTGCATATATATGAACAGTAGCAAAGGCATATCTGGAATCTGTGTAAATGTATACCTTTTTATCTTTTGCCCAGTTTAGACCCTGTATTAGTGCCCATAGGTCAGTTTATTCAGCAGACCCATTTTGAGGAAGAGGCCCAGCTAGAAACAACTCCTCTGGGGTGACAACAGCATACCCAGCTTGGTGGCTTTCATTTCTGACTGAACTGCTTACATCTGTGAATAAGTGTATTCTGTGTCAGGCAGAAGTTCCATTTGCAAGTCTGGACTACTTGTGAAGAGCTCGTCTGTCATTGCCAAGCAGTCATGGTCTGGCGGCCCAAGCTCAGTGGGCAAACAGGTGACTGGATTTAAAGGTTTTATAAACTGGATTATATGAGATTCTAAAAGAAGTCCTTGATATTTGTGTGACAGCTGTTTGAGATCCAGCAATGTCTCCAGCTATTGAGAAGCTCTAGAACAGCATGTGGCACTTGGACAGATCTTGACCTAGGGTTAATATTTGTCTGTTTCTTTGATAAGAACTGTTGCTGCCAATGCTCTCAAACAGGGTGGCCAGCCTTTGCCAATGGATCTAGGTTTTTTGACAGATAGGCAGTAGGTCTTTCCTAGGGCTTAGCCTGTTCAGTTAAGACCCCTGAGGCTATGTGTCTTATTTCATCTACAAACAAGTTGGAGGGCCTAGTCACTTCAGGGATACCAAGGGCTAGTGCTGTAGAAAGTGTCCACTGAGTTTGATCTGCAGTTCAGTCTAGTGATGCCTCTTCATCTTTGTCCCCTGGCAGCATGTCATATAGGGTTTTTTCCCTTTCAGCAAACCCCAAAATCAGAGTCAACAGAATCGTGCAGGTGCAGGAATTTTCTGAGCTGTCTCTTATTGCTAGGGCTTGGGATGGAGTAGATGAACTCTTTTCTTCCTGGTCCCAGCCTCTTGAGTCCCTTTTCTAGACTTAATCCAAGATATCATACCTTAGGCTTTCAGACTTGAGCCTTTTTCCAGGATACATTATGCACCTATCAGTAGGTGATGAAGGAGGGCTTGTGCTCCTTCCAGCAATTTGAGTGTTTTGGGCTGCAAAGTAATAAAGCATCTGTGTACCATATACCAAGGTATAGTTGTAGTCAGCTTGAGGGAATAGGGCCAGATCAGCAGTAAACACCTCCCCAAAGAGGGCAGGAGAGTTTCTGAAGCCTTGTGGCAAATGAGTCCAAGTGGGAAGGCCTTTTTGTTGCATCTCTGGATCTTCCCACTCAAAGAGAAAAAGAGGCTGGCTGACAGGTGCAATATGGAAAAAGAAAAAAGTATCTTTTAAATCTATGCAAGTAAACCAGGTGGTGTCTGGAGGGAGCAAGCTCAAAAGACGGAAGGGTTGGGGACAGCTGAATATAAGGTAGTGGTGGCATTGTTGATGGCATGGAGATCTTGCACAGGTCTGTAATCTCTGTTGGGGATTTTTGCAGGATAAAGGGGAGTATTCCAGGTCAACTGGAACTGTCTCCAACTGTCTCACATGGGAGATGTGAGGTAGAATGCTGAGTCGAGCTTCTTGTGACATAGGATACTGTTTAAAAGTGACTGGAGTGACAGCTGGGCAAAGCTCGACTATCAAAGGAACACTATTTCTGGCAAGTCCTGGAGGTGCATTTTGGCCCAGATTTTTGACAAAATGGTCTTCAAGGTTTCAGGGTTCTGACTGGCGTTTCTGTCTGGTGGAGGGGACATTCATCTTCCCAGGGCATGGTTAGAGTCAGGATTAGGTCCAGGGTAGTGGATCTGAATGCAAGGAAGGCCAGTTGGTTTGGAGCAAAGGAAATAGTTGATCCCAGTTTGGAAAGGAGTTCTCATCCCAGGAGGGGTATGGGGCATCCAGGAATGTGCAGGACTCATGTATGAAGAGATGTCTCCTATCTCACAGGATCAATTCTGACAATTTCTTTTTAGAAGAAATTCAAGTTGCTCTGATGACTTGGACTCCCAGGGCCCTAAGGGAGCAACAAGCTGAATCACAACTGAATGTTCAGCTACACTGTCTACCATGAAGGTCTCAGGTTTGCCCTTCACTTATGCAATGACTGCAGGCTCTTGGAGACCCAGTTTGATAGAGCCCAGTCTGTCCTATTCATCATCAAGGCCCAACAAGCTGAAGAGAAGTTCAGGTGAGGTGGGTCTGGGCAGCCGGGTTTCCTTGTGTTTCACAGGTAGAGGAAGCACTGGTTTTTCCAGTGTCCAACCTGTTGGATCAAGCACATTGGCTGGCCACTAAGGTATAGGGTCTGCTGCCAGTCTTGGGCTGTGAGGCCTGCGGAGTCCCCTTTGGTCAATTGCCTTGATAGGATTAGCACTGGCAGGACACCTCAGGGACAGGCTTCCCCAACATTGTGGTTGGCAGGCTCTGAGGTTGGCCTCCTGTTGTTGATCTTTCTTTTTTTCCCTTTCTCTATTTATGAAAACATTCTGTGCTATTTGGAGGAACTGAGAAACATTCATCCCAGTGGAGTCATCAAGTTTCTGGATCATTTCTCTGTTGTCACAGGTGGACCGTGCAGCATTGATCACTTGTTAAGCATCAGGAGCTTTGAGGTCAAAAGGTCAGTCTGGTCATTCACAGAATTTAGCTGGACTTTTGTCTGACTCTTGGGTAGCTGAATAACCTTGGACATGTTTATGGGCTTTTTGCCCCCTTCCTTGAGGCCTGTGGGGAGAGCAGTATGGTACTGGCTTAAGGATTCAGAACTTTCCGAGTTTGGATGTCCTGGAGGGAGGGCTGTAGTCACACAGGCATCTGGGTTGACTCTAGTAGCTGGGGCTCATGCCTTGAGCCAAGCTTGTGCCTCCTCTAGAATACAGCATCACTCTTCAGTGTAGAAGAGGGTCAGGAGAAGCTGTTGGCACTCATCCCATGTTGACTGGTGAGTCTGGAAAGTTGAAATCAGGAGGTTCATCATTGCTTGGGGCTTTTCAGAGTAGGGTGGAGTGTGATCTTTCAAATTTAAGTGATTGGTAGTACTGAAGGACTGATAGTACACTAGAGGCTGAAGGTTAGTGGTTCTCCCAGATTCCCAGGCACATTTGGAGTCACATGCGGAGATGGGTAGAAGAGTTGGGCTGAGTAGCCAACTGAAACCATTGTCTGATAAGGGTACCCACTGGTGGCAGTAACCTAGGGGAATGTTCTTAGCAGTGGTGAGGATGTTAAGTCTAGGGGGCCAAATGGGGCCAGTGACATAGATGCTGAACCCTGAGCTGGGTGCAGGGATACCAGTGAAGTTGAGTCCAGAAGGACAGATGGGGTTGGTGACCTAGGCAATCAGGTCTGAGCTGGCTGTGGGGTATGGGTGCCAGCACAGTGGCTTGAGCTTTTAGAGCACACAGTGGGAGCAGCTCTGGCTCTGATTGAGATAGATCTTCAGGGAGTCCTGGATAGATTTTTTCTGGCTGGGGTATAATTAGGGTGGGAACAGAGTTGGCTTGAATGGCTTGTTTTAACAACCAGGATACTCTTTGCTTCCTCTGTGGAGCAGACACAGAGCCAAGGTGGCAGGCTTTGGCAAGGACTAAGTCAGGAACCTATGTAAGGAAAAGTTGGTCAGGTTGGCCTTCCTTCCCAAGCTCGGTGACTTTGTTCCAAACTTACCAAACAGTTTCTACATTTAAAGTACCTTTAGGTGGCCAATAAAGACAAACTTTTGGCCAGTTGATCTCACAAAAGGTCAGGAGTTTCTATGGTTTCATTTTTATTCTGTCATCACTGGAGTAACTGTTCTTAAAATTCTGTAGCATGCAATATCCTGACTCCCTGCATGTGTATAGTGTACCCTTGAATGGTGGTGCAACAGACAGAGATGAGGGTGTCCTCTGAGGAGGACCACTCAGATGCCTGCCTGGGCATGCCCTTCACAGGGTATCTCAGTGGTAACACAGGGTATCACAGGGTAACTTAGCTAAAGAGGATGTGAGGTCTATATTCTGCCATCTGTTGACTGCCACAGAGCCACAGTTGAGGGCCCAGTCAGACACCACCACCAGTGCTTCCCTGTCTTGTTGCACAGAGCATCCTATGGCTTACACTGTCTGTTCCACTCATTCACACATTCATCAATTCAGAGGTTAAAACATTCCTTCCTCCAGTCCATGGGGAGGCTCACTAAGGAGAGGTGACCAGACTCTCCTTCTGATCAAACTGAGCAGGCACAGACTGAAACTGGGTGTCCCTGGGAGACTTATCAGACAGGCAGGCAGGCTGCATTCCCTTCCCTTTAGTCTGGGGAGTCACAAGTGGTGAGCTGGGAATCCTCATCCAGTCCTCTGAGAGACCTTCGAGAAATCTCAAGGGTGTGCCTTCCCATCAGGACCTGGAGAGGTCCCCAGTCCACCCATGAGAGCTTTGGCCAGTAGCCAAAGAGGTCAGCGTTCCTGGCCAATGCACCAGATGCAGTTGCAAGCAGAAACACTGAGACGTCACACAGGATTTAGAGGCAGATTTGTTAACATCGATAGACCTGAGTTGGAATCATTTCAAAGTGCCAGATCCCAATCTCTGGTAATCTAGGGTTTGTATGGGATGTACAAGCAGGAGAGTACAGAGGCAGAGTATGTAGTGGTTATTGATTGGTTACATCTTAGCTCATTATTACTGGTGGACCTGTAAGGGAAAATTATATCATATGTTGCATATGAAGACAAGTTCAAACTCTGGGAAATCTCAGAGTTACAGAAAACACTTGGTTGATATGACAGTCAGGTTCAAGTTGTGGTCGGTTAGAGAAGGGAAATATGCACTTGGCACCGAAAAACAGATCTGCTCAGGGCAGTCGCTAGTTGCAGGCTGGCATAGGACCTCAGAAATAAAAATTTAACTCTTTGCTCTTCACTAACAGGGTTTTCAATGAAAAATCCTTGGGCATGCAGCCTCCCCTACCTCTCTTCAAGTAGAGTTTAGAAAATTTGTTACATAGTTCAACAATAAGACAGAACTTCTAAATAAAGGATTCCTTTATTTGGAAGGAGAAAGAAAGTGAAAATGCAGAGGTCTGTCTTCTTCTGATTCAGAAGAAGCAGTCTAGAAAATTTCTAACTATAAATGTATGAATTTAGTAAGATTCGGCTAATGTTTCTGCATTAAAGGAGGAGCAATTATTACTTTGTATCTTATTTTTCACATCATTGATTATTTATACAGAGGTTTCAGCAGTGGAGAGGATTATAGATATTTTCTTCAGAAGAAAGGGGTTTTTTTTGTGAAACACAAGGGAGTTATATTTCTTTTACTTTGCAAACCAATGATCATTTTGTAATTGGTAGTGAATCTGAGTACAAATTCTCAGACTTATAAAGTTTCATTTTGGAAAAACATGAATTTCCTAGAAAGATGATGTATCAAAGTCAAGAAAAGATGATTTCTACAGACAGGTTATAATAAAACCCTTGTAGAAGTGTCAAAACATAACTTTAGAACATCACTTTTTTCTTTTCAATTCTTTTCCCAACTGCTACCTTTCATTGTTAGAATCTCCATCAGCCTGAAAAACAGCCATGTCTTTTATGTGTTCTACATGTCAAATTCTAAATTTAGGGGAAAAAATCTATGACAGAAAGAAGCACACTGAGGATATAAAATAAAATACATGGTTAAGAATTCAAATAGTTTAGCAATGCAAAAACAAGACAAGTCACATGCCAGGTAACAATCCTGCAAGGCTTTGTACAGAAAATGGACTTAACTAGAATCTTGAAATGATGACCATAGTTTCATTATAAAGATATTTTTTCCAGACAAGGCAATAATAGCCTGAAGAGAGGTAGGACATGTGATGAGACTAAAGTGTAGATTGTGAACTCATCCTTATAACCTCTCAATTAGGGAATACTAAAAGTTCTTCACTCTGTGAACAATAGCAACATTTTCTTTCCTAAGGAAAGTAATTTTTCATAGTATTAATTGTGCTTCTGTGGATCATTTTGATTAAAGACTTGATGATATAACAACTATGATCATTTTGATTTACTATAGCTTTTAATCTTTATTTTTTCATCCTGGTTTATTTCTTTCTTTTTTTTTTTTTTTTTTTTTTTTTTCCGGTACCGGGAATGGAACTCACGACCTTGTGCTTGCCAGGCAGGTTTAACATTGCACACTGCTAAAAGTCACATAATATTTCAGGTTTAAATTTTAAATTTGTATTGCTCCAACCTTAAAGTTGTCTTCACCACTGGAAATTCATTATCACTGTACACATATGTCTCCCTACATAAGTTTTAAAATCAGAATCTAGTGCTTCTTCCACCAGCCCTTACTTTTCCATTTGGCTGCATTATTGTAGGAAGAGATAAATTTAAGTACAGTCAGAAAATGAGTGAATTTTGAATTGGTTTTCAGTTTACAAACCAGTTTACCCTAATTCTAGATGGTAATTAACCAAGTCAACATGTTATCTGAACTCTTGGTGTGACCATCGTGACCATTCTACTTTAAGGACTACTGCACTGTAAACTTACTTACACCTGGAAAAATCCATTTAAATATTGTATAAGTTAGTGTTTGATTAATGCTAAGTAGCTAGAAGAAGGCAAATGGGGGTTAGGGATCTTGGGAGACTACCTTAGAATTCTGCATAGGCAGACAATGACATCTGGATATACAACTTTATGTAACAATGTAATTCCTAGAGTAGCAAGTCCTGGTTTAGCAAGCCATGGAATTAACATTAAAATGCATTATTATAGTGACCTAAATCTAAGTTATGTAAATTCACATTCAAGCTTCCCTTAACTGACTCTTAAAAATATATTTTGTGGCTTTAATATCATCCCATAAAAAAGAAAGCATAAAGATGGGAAAGTTAGTGTAATAGTAGTGCCCTACAATACTGTAGAGGACTATGATATCTAATTTTATACATTTACCAGACAGCATTCATGCAAAATATTTTTAAGGATTACTTTACATCTAGAATTTCATAAAATAAAATATGAAACTGAATTGCTGTGAGGAAAAGTGGGAATTCTTAGAGTAAAACATTGAGCAGGTATTCTAGGACAGACCTTGTATAGTGGGTGAAAGATTCAGTTCTATGGTATGATGACCAACAACCCAACTCAATGTCCAAGGAAATAAGCTCCCAATATCCTGAGAAGGTTTAGTGGGTCGAGGGCACTGGAGATAAAGCTGAAACATCATTCTATTCTGCAGTGATCTCAGAACCACCACTTGCTGCTCCTTTGGGATGGAGAAGCAAGGCAGGAGCAAACCTGTCTTTGAGGACCTCTCCATTGGTGGATGATGCCTGCATAGACACCCCATCCTCCTCCTTTGGGACAGGGAAGCAGCATGGAAGTGGCCCCAGGCTCTGTGGATCTCTCATTTGGGATGTGAGTCCCTCCCTCCCTCGACCAGCTACCTGAGGGACCCAGAGCAATGGCCCCTTACTGGCCACCATTGGGTTCACTGCTGAGGCCCACTCACTTTCCACTGATGGCCTGGAGACCCAGGTACTGAAGACCAGCATTCCCCCATGATCACAGTTGTGGTCTGAGCCATGCACCTCACCAATTTCCTGGGAATCTAGGGCCCAGTGGTCCACTGCCCTCTATCACCTTAGGATACGTTTCATATTCAGGTAAGCTAAGGTCCCTAAAGACCTTCAGTGAGCTGCCTGGGTAGCGTGTGACTCAGCACTTTCTATCTAACATCCAAAATGGCAAGACATGGGAGCAAAATGCAATCTTAGAACTGAACTCCACTGAAAACAAGTCCAGGAGGCACTGAAATAGGAGAACGTGGAAGCCACATACCTGAAATCTCTGAAATGATCACAACTGAAGTAAAGAGACAACTCCAACAGGCCATAGAAGAAATCAGATCTGAAATAATCACCCAGGTAAAAAAAGAAATTACATCAATAATGAAAGAACTGCTTAGTACATCTAAAGAAGACATATATAAAAAATAGATGAGCATAGGAAAAAGATGGAACATTAAATGAACAGTACATGCCAGAACTAGAATACATGAAACAGATTCAAAAAGATATCAAGGAAATCAAAACCTCCACTGAAAGTTGGCAAAACCACTTGAATGAAGCTGAAGACAGAATCTCAGATATTGAAGACAGCGTGGCAGCTAATGATCATGAAAAGAAGGCTGAATCTAGTGTGTGATGCTGGGTTTAAGGATGTGTGATTAGTAAAGCACCCCATTGATTGGTTTGGCATGGTTCTGGCTAGAATTAAGGGTGTGAGTGCCACACTTGCCTGCAGTGAGTAGCCTGTGTATGAGCGGCAGAGTCTTGTCTCCCTCCCCTTGCTTGTTGATTTTGTTGTCTTCTGCAACCATGAACTGTTGCCCCTCTGCCACATGTCACCCTGCCTTGGAGATAGCCAATTATGGACTGAAACCTCTACAGACTTTAAGCTAAATGAAATTTCCTCCCTGTGACTTTGGGTGTCAGGTATTTTGTCTCAGCAAGGAGAGAAAAGTAACCAAGACACCTGTGTTGAGATATATTTGGCAAGCCATTAAATTTAAAATGGATATGATTGGACCGATCAGACTTGCTTTAGGATATGTTATATTTGAGGGGTTTTTATTTGTTTGTTCTGTTTCTCATATTCTTAGCACTTGGGCCTTAATTTATTTATTTATTTATTTATTTATTTTTTTGGGGTTTTCTCCGGTACCAGGAACCGAACTCACGACCTTGCGCTTGCCAGGCAAGCGCTTTTGCTGCTGAGCTAAATCCCCAGCCCCTGGGCCTTAATTTAGATGGTGATGTTTGTATATTGTGTCTTCTCCAGGATCTCAACCAATTGTTCAGGTGGTTAGTGAGATCTTTGCACTCTTAGTAAGTCAGAATTCTAAAAACTCTTCATGCACTGCAAGATTTCTCACCTACTCATTAGGTCTTACACCTGCAGTAGTTATTCTCTCTAAAATTTTATTGCATAGGGCAAGATAAAGATAGACCAATCCTCCAACAAGAATTCATGAAGCTCTATTTAGATTCCCTAGTTGCTACTAGCTTAATCTGTAAATTCCACACCCTTCAGGAATCCCAAAATTTAACCTTATTTGTGATATCATGTTCTACTTGGAATGAATATTCCTCCCTTGCAGTTGTGAAATATCCCAAAACAAATTGCCACAGAAATGTTTTGATTCATATCAAAGTTCCTATTTTCTTAAGAATAATTGTTTTTAAAGTCATTATTCAATGGCTTAGTCACTTTTCTCATTTTCTGAGACAAAAGAGTCAACACCGAAAGTTCAAGGAGGAAAACTGTATTGTAGTTCACAGTTTTTAGTCCATAGCCACTTGGTTCCAAGGTAGGATAGCATAGCAGAGGGCATCACAGAAGAGAAACAGTCCACTGCAAAGCAAGGCAGGCAGAAGACAGCAGTGAAGTAGCAAGCAACAAGGTGCAAGCAGTAGCAGCAGCCCTCTTTCTGTCTTTCATAGTCTATTCAGGTTACCCAACTTTAGGGTAGGTAGCACTAACATCCAGAGGAGTGCACCCTTAATCCTAGCACCACACCTTTAATCCTAGTATCCTAATTTTAATCCCAGCATCACACACCCTAGATCCAGCCACCTCCAAAAAGCCCTATCTATGACTGCATGAGGCTTTGGGGGTCCAATTAGATTCAAGCCATAGCAACTAATTTCTGAAAGTTTGCTGCAGATATTTAGTCCTATTTTATAATGGTTTACAAGGATGCAAAAATTAATCAAATATTAATTTATTAGTCTTGGGCAGAAATGGAATACCATTGATCTTTAAAAATGTTTCAATTATAAAATTAAGATATGTTTATTTTTTAGAATCGCTAGAAAATATAGAAAACTATAAATAATTTTTAAAATATTTATGGATATACCTCTTAGAACCTAGAAATTAATATTATGAGATATTTTCTTAATATCTTAATTAAGGTAACACTGCTATCTTCTTTTTAAAATAATTTTTAAAACATTTGCATCTCTAAGACTTTATGCTTGATGCTTTTTAGTAGTCAAGGTCCAATGAAATCTTGCTATTCATAGAAACTATTGTGTTTGCCTGTATAACTTCTTACATTTTTTTTAGTCATAGTACTTCAATTTATGTTTTAGCAATTTATCTCTTTGGTTGATATCTTAGTGAAACTGTCACTTAAGTAGCTCTGCACTTCCATGCTCACAGAAAGAGTTTCGGACCCAAGTTTGATAAATTGATCTTTTTTCCTCGGAAGTAACAGGACAGAAAGTTGTTGTCATGGCTTCCTACAGTGTCATAGCATGAACTAAACTGTTGATGAGTTCCTCCTCTGCTTGCTCCTTTTCAGTATGTGGTGTTTTCCCCATTTGTTTCTACTAATCATACTTGTTTTTATTATAGAATGATTGCTGCCTTGTTTTAGCCCAAGTGTTGTAATTGCCTGCATCTTGGAAATGAAGAATTTCAATTAATAAAAATACTGGACTGTGAAACAGGCCTTCAAAAAAATATTGAGTGGATTACCAAGCTTGGAGTAGATAAAAAGCTCAGTTCACAATGATAAAACCAAAGAAAATTCTTCTGATGGCATACAGTAATGAAACAGAATGATCCAACAGTGAATAAAGGCACATCAATATATTTTACATGTTCAGAACAAAATTTACACTTTCTGAAGCTATAATTGAAAATAATAAATTAATTTCCTAGCTTTTATGACCTAAGATTAGTAAAAACATTAACAATTTAGTATAATAATAAGTCAGGAAATGGTTCATTGGAATACTGATCTTAAAAATCATGTAATAACATGAATTGATTTGACTTAACAGTTCCAGTCATCAGAAAAACAAATTAAAGCAATCAGGAGTTCTTGGATATTACTGCAAACTTAGAAATTTAAAAAAAACGAAACTCACACGTATGTTGGTGTCTACTCATGTGAGTACCTTGTTTTGCACTTAGAGGAGACAGCTTGTGAGTACCCTGTGCCCCAAATCCTTGCATTTTTAGGCCAGAATTCAGATTCAAAGCCAACATGTTCTAAAAGTTTAAATACTAGATAAAGATGAAATGATGAGAAAACACACACAGAAAATTTCAGGAATTTCCTTACTGCAGCATTCAAAATCTCCAAATTACATAAGAAATGTATTTTGAGTTTGCTAAAATATGGCAGTGAGCAATACAGTTCTACCCTAGGCTGAATATTAGTGACTTATCTAAAAATTTTGGCCACCATGTTGTCACAGAAATTCTAATCCAGGAGTTTTATATATTATCTGTCACAAAAATTTGAAGCCAGTGGTTTTATATGTTATCTGTCATTTGGGTCCATCTGATATATCCCTTCACTGTACCTTTCAGGAACTCTCAGAAGTCTATCCCTTAGAAAAAGTAGATCACAAATACATACAGTGAACTACTCCACCATTTTCAGGGATAAATTAATTAAAGAAAACACTGCTATTCTTCCCCCAAAGAATGGGGAAGAAAAAACACTTCATTTTTAAATTTTATTTATCCTAAGAATATAGCTTTAAGGGAAATGAAGTCACATTTCTGTGGAGGTAAGAGGATCTCAGGTAGCTGAGCCCAGAAGTGACAAAAGTCCATGTGATAGTATAATAGAAAAGAGTGATGTTAGAAACACATTAGCTCAGTAAAGATGCCTGTTAATGCTTAATTATTTTTATTCCAAGCAATAAATATCAATATGTGTTTGAGGTATTCATTTCAGATTTGCAAACAAAAAAAAAGGCCTTAGTAAACCTGAGGTAGTAAACCTGAAAATTATGAACGCTCAACTACTGCAGGACCTGAATGTTGATAGAGCTGCTTACCTTGGAAGATAGTCCTCACTACAACATTACAAATACATACAGTGAGCTACTCCCCCATCTACCTCAAAGGAACCCAGAGCCAATTGTCTGGGTCTGTGCTCTAGGAAAACCTTGAATCATTTTCTGTGAAATGACAAAATTATGGTAACTATCCTACAAATTGTTGTGAGAATGAAAAAAATGGATCTGGTTCCTAGTAAACATTTTATGACATGAGCTATCACTAATATTATATATAAGTTGTTAAGTCACTTCTCTCCAGGAAATGTGTCATATTTGTGTTCTTATGGAATCTTCAGTGTTAATTGTTAAAAGGGTGGTTACATAAGGCAATTTCAAGGACTAAAATAGGCTAACAAGAAGTTGTAAGTCATGGATGTCTATAAAATTCCCTGGAATTATCTGAAGCTTACCTATATAACTATTTTCTTTGAATTTATCATTGGTCCTCCAGGCAAAATTTAGCCACATGCCCCTGACTAAGGGACAATAAGAGGTATTCTTCCTCCTCCTCCAAAATACAATAGCATATAGGACATACTTCTGTTATATGACTAGCTGTTATGTGCCGTGGTTTGTTGCTTCTCTGTATGTTTCCTCCCAAGATGAGTTCTTTATAATCCGAGGGCAAATGATGTAGTAGAATTGGTGCTAAGGTTTGTATCTAGACATTCTCCCAAAGCCACTCATAGGTGGTGCTTTTCAGTGGTAGCTGAATATAGAGTGTGTGAATATACATTAAGGGTGTATGATAACTAAATTAGTCCATGGATTGGTTTAGCATAGTTCTGGGTGTGGGTGGAAGCAGCCAAAGGGCTTGCAGCCTGAATGAAATAAGGGAAAGAGAGGCTCACTGCTTTTTGCCTGTCCTACCATGGACTGGTTCTCCTTTGCGATGCCCCTCTGCCATGCCACCCTGCCTTGGAGACAGCTGACCATGGACTGAAACCTCCACAAACTGTGAGCTGAAATGAACATGTCTTCCTTTGACTTGTGGATATTGGGTATTTTGTCCTAATAAAAAGAAAAGTAACAACACACTTGATGTCAGGAAACTGGGATGAAAGTCTTCATTCACTAATTTAATAACTGCTGCATTTTGTACTTGTGAATATCATTTAATATTTTTAAAGTGGGGATGGTGCCTTGGTTACTTTTCTCACATTGCTGGGACAAAATACTCTACGCCCAAAATTAAGGAAGGAAAGGTTTATTTTGCTTACAGTTTGTGGAGGTTTCAGTCCATACTTGGCAGGTTACAAGGCAGAGTGGCACATGGCAGAGGGCTACAGCTCATGGCGGCAGAACACAGCAAAAGCAACAATCACTAAAAGGGAGGAATGGAGGCAAGCAGCCTCTTCCTGTCCCTTACATATGCAAACTGTCCACCCCAGGGCGGGTGTAGCTCTCACACCCACAATCAATCAAACTCCAAAACCCTGCCCCATGACTGCATGAGGCTTTGGGGGGGACACCCAGACACAAACCATAACAGATGGCAATACTGTACAATTAACTTCCCTATTTCTTAGCTTTAAACTATTGTCTAGGGAAGTAGTACATCATAGAATTTAGACTAAGTTCATCTAGATTTGAAACCCATTACCAACATGACTAGCAAGGTGACCTAGTTGAATAATTTACATTCTCCATGTTTTTGAGGAATAGGTAGGTAAACTTATTTTAAAGAGAATTAAAAAAATAACAAGATAACAACAACATAGACAAAAGCAAAGCAACACAAAAACAATAAAAATGATACAAGGTTTCAAAACAAAATGATAGGAATTAACAGTGGTTGTTATATTACATATTGCTATCTTCAAAGAAGTTGCTCATATTAAGTACCAAAACAATGCGTGTAGCAATTGGTCAACATATGTTAAATTTCTATTGAAAAATTGAACTAAGATATCAAAAAGTTGGTTCATAAATTTTTAACACAGATATTTGTTACTGGAATGAAACATTTAAAAATGTTTAAATGAAGGAATCAGTGAGTTAAGCAGCAATTTTTTCTTTTATTTATTTTTTACACAATAAAATTAAATATTAATAAAGAAAATATAAAAACACTCTTCATACTTGAAAAAATAAAAAATATTCACTATAAAATATTAATACACTATGTAACATAATCTTAAAAGAATGGCCAAATGTTACTTAGCGTACAAGTCATATACAAAAAGCCTTAAAAGAAAAAAAAAACAAAGAGATAGGAGTACAAAACTTTACTTTCAATTAGGTAAGAGAAACTAGTAGCACAAATGAAACAGATTAACATATATATTGAAATATTTGTGAAAAAATGCAATAGATAATTTAAGGAATTATTTGAGCTTCTCTCTACTTCCCATCTCCCACCTTCTCTCTCTCTTTCTCTATTTTTTCTCATATAAGAGAAAACATATGATATTGATGTTTGTGTCTCTAATTTATTTCACTTAATATTATATTCTCAAGTTGCATCCATTTGCCTATGAATGCCTCAACTTTATCTGTCTTACAGCAGAGTAGTACTTAGTATTCCATTGTGTATAGATATTACATTTTCTTTGTCCATTTATTTATTAATTGATGTATGTGCTGTTTCCAAGATCTAGCTCATATAAATTGTACTGCTGTAAACATAGACAAATGTAAGAATCTCTGTAATATGATTATTGTAAATCTTTTGGGAAGATACCTAAAAGAGGGATTAGCTGGGTCAAATGAAATCTCTATTTTTAGTTGATTTGCATTTTTAAAACCTGAGAAAAATGATGTAGATAAAACTCAATTCTGCCTTCATCATCATTTATTTTTAAGACTCACGTAGTGATCTAGAACTTCACATTTGGAGGAAAAGAAAGATGATTACATGTAGCCTTAGAAGACTGCTTGTCCTTGATCTTCGACTCTGTATGTATTTTTTTTTTTTTACAGAAGTGGATAACTGGTTCTGTAATATGATATTCTACCACATTATTATAACAAAAGTTGTTCTGCCCTTTCCTGAGTTATGAGCAATAAAATTCTGCCTTTCTATAATTGAAAGAAAGTATTGTCTCTCTTAAAAAGGATAACATTTGTTTAACATACCCTCCATATTGGAAATAAATTTAGGTCAACAGAATTGTCCTTACATGCTACTATTGATAAAATAATTATGCCTTGAAATTTATCACTTTCTTTTCTTGAAGACTATACGATTTTTAAGTAAGCATTGCACTAAGATGACACTAACGTGATATTCTTTATGCAACTTTTATAACATCCTACTGACATTTGTTATGCATACTTGAAATCCCATGTTATTGCTTGTTTCATAGATTGGAGCTATAAGAAATACACAACACTGAATATTAACTACAAATCTCTAAAAGCTATAGAAATAAATAGGCTGCAAAATGTAATGTTTTAAAATGGCTCAGTGAAGCAGGCACTTAGGTTTCTTTCTTTATTTCATTAGAAACTTGCTAAAATTTCCCAGCACTCAGTATCACAAATAGAGCATGCATTTGAGATTAATAGACAATTTTGAATTAACTAAGAACATTACTGTTTTTAAGTGAAGTCCTTTCAAATGTAGTTATGTCTCCTAATGGAACTTGTAAATTGGAACAGAAGTTCCAGTTTAATTTACTTGTTGTTTGTTTCTATTCAAAATAATCAGAATTATAATAAATTCTATTTCAATGTTAATATAGTTAGGAGGCCATTCTCTGAATGTATGTATGTACTCTCTTATAAATACTTTTCAACAGGACCTTTTGTCAGTCTACAAAAGTACTCTGAGAAGTCTTATCAGTAAACCTCAGAAAAATCCCTAAAAATTCCATGAAGTGCAAAAAAATAATAAACTGAATTGAATTATTCTGAAACATTTAGAAGTATGATTTTCTATGTTTGAAGATAGGCTTGCATTTTTTGCCAATATTTAGAATTTAATAACAAAATCCTTTTAATATAAACATATATATGTATATACATATATATGTATATATAATATATGTATATGCATATACACATATAATACATATATACATATATATACATACATACATATGTATATATTCCCATTTACAGAAGAAATTCTCATCTTCTGAATAAGCTATTCAGATGAATAAGAGGTTATCGAAGGTGATAGTATAAAATTTGCTTTTAGTTTAAATGTGTCTGAAATTTTTTTAGAGCATGCAAAGTTTAAATTCAGAGATAATAGTAAATATGAAAATATCTAGCTGCTATTTAAACTAAATATAAGGGTTTATTTTGTTCTTCTCTCTCCTCTGAATCTGATGATGGTTAGATCATATTCAAAGTCCTTTTCAGTTTTCAAATTAAGAAAAGCTCTACGTACCCACATCTCACAGGCCATTTAAATAAGACTGTTGGTTTTGTGGTGTTAAATATATAATTTAGTTCATATATTAACCACCTTAAGGTGCTCTCTAATAGCTTGCACCTCCCAGTAGCTAAACTTTTGTTCTGTCCCCTCCCACAGGTACCAAATTTGTTCTTTGTGACCAATAGTATTTGACAGAAGTGATGTCACTTCTGAGATGAGATTGCAAAGAACTGTGCCTTTCTCCTATCTTGAGTATGCTCTCTTGTTTTCCTCTTTGTATTGTTCAGCCTGGAAAGTGAGCTACCAGTTCATGGTCCATTCCATACAGAGTCCTATGGAAAATAACTAAAGTTTTCACAACATCCCAGGAGTGATTTTAGAAGTAGATCTTCTAGCTCTAAATGAACACAGTCCTAGCTGCCACTGACTACAGCTTATTGAAAGATCCTGAGGCAGAACCAACCAGCTGAGCTATTCCCAGGTTCCTTATACTCAAGAGGTATGAGAGAATGAGTGTTTACTGTCTTAAGTGGTTCTGTTCTGGAGTGATTTGTTAAACTGCAATAGATAAATAAACCAACTCACAAAGCAAACAAAAAGGCAACAAATTTCATATCACTCAGCAAATCAGGAACAGTAAATTAGTGTAGGTAATTAAATGGATTTAGGCTCAAGAATAAATTATCTTTCTCTGAAAGGGAAATCTGTTTTGCATACAGATGTCTTTACCCATCTGTATAAGGATAGCTGAACTACATGATTTACCTCAGCCAATAGCTTTCCTATGGTGGCCTTGTGGCGTGCTTCTGGAGTCTCCTGCGCTTGCTGGCCTTATTGTGTATGCATTTATCTCAGATTTATTGCAGCTATTCTTTGTTTATATTTATTTCTAAATTATGATTTATTGAGAGTAAGGACTTTCTTTTAATACCTATGACATCAGTTTTCAGTGCAATTCTTCATGTATTTACTTAAAATATATTAGCCAAACATATGTCTAAATTATTTTAGTTATTATAAGAGCCAACCAAAGCTATTGAATCTTAAAACTCCAGCATCATGAACTACAAGAATCAATTTCCCTTTGCTTAAATAGCTTTTGTCACATATTTTATTTTACTAATGTGAGATGATTGATGCAATCACTTTTTTGTGCTTGTCTGTCGCTCTGCATGTGTTTTAAAATATGATTTCTCTAAGAATAATAAGAAAATGATGATTGTAACATGTTGAATTGAGAATAATTCCAAGATATTAAAGAAATTAGATTATTTTTGAGTTAATGACTTAAAATTCATTTTTGGTCCAAAATTGCCCTCTGAACTTCAGAGAACACAAAACTACTTACTTGCCATTGACTTTTTTTTTTTTTTTTTTTTTTTTTTGGTTTTTCTCCGGTACCGGGAACCGAACTCACGACCTTGCGCTTGCCAGGCACGCGCTTTGCCGCTGAGCTAAATCCCCAGCCCCCTGCCATTGACATTTATATGCTTACAGTCACTTCAGATTTAAAATCTGTATAAAAAACAGGCATCCTTGGGGCTGGGGATTTAGCCCAGCGGCAAAAGCGCCTGCCTGGCAAGCGCAAGGTCATGAGTTCAGTTCCTGGTACCAGAGAAAAACTAAAAAACAAACAAACAAACAGGTATCCTTTCTATCCACCACTTCATCCTTTCTCTAGTTGAAGCTGTCAAACAAATTATTTGATCTCCAAAGTATTCTTTTTGTATACATATGCTCCTCTCTAATTTTTTAACTTCCTGGTATATGACCCATCTTTTAAAGATGAAAATTTGACATACTGTGTTTGGAATGACAGGTTACCCTCATTAATGAATTTCTCTAGGTGTGATATTTCCCCTTCATTCCTATTCATGTCAAAAATGAGTTTCAGATTCTTGAATTCAAGTATTTTTTAAAAAATCTGGCTAGGCTATTCCACAGCAGATAGCGGGAACAGATTTGCGGGTCTGAGCGAGATATATTGAGGGTGTCAGAGAACCATTTAACTAAGAGTCCATTCAGAGTTTGGGTGATTCTATCCTCTTTATTTATATTTATTTGGCAACATTTGTCATGATTTCCTTTTGTGAAGGGAGTGTATGTTCTTCTTATAAGGATGAGCTTTGTTTAAAGATAGGTAAGAGTTCTATTTGAGCTGAGGTGGCCTTGTCTTTTGGAACTCCTCTGGCCAAGAAAGTACACCATTACTTCTCCTTCTTTATTCTCTCTTTGGCTCATGAAAGGGGAAGTCTCGATTATTGGAAGAAAGTTACTCTTGAATGACATAGGCCTCACAGTGTATGTTCCCTAGATGAGACAAGTACATCTTAGGATGGATAGGAAAATGTTAGTATTACAGGTCAATGTTTTCATATACATTGAATTATTTACCAGTGAAGAAAATGATGCCTTTGCCATAAACTTGTTCTAGTGGTATGAGCAGAAACCCTGGGTCATATTCCCAATAGGAAAATGTTCATCACAGATTCAGAATTTTTTTTGTACATGAGGTTGATAGCCTATACCCAACATTTGAGAAGTTTTATTGGATATTCTGAGCTTAACTCTATTTTTCATTAAGAATAATTATTCAAAATTCTCACTTCTTCAAATGTATGCTCAGAGGTCTGTGATATTTAGTTAGTAGTCTGGAGAGCAGTTTAAAGGGGCCTCTTTGCAGGACGGAAAGCAAACAAACCAGGAAAGTCAGTATGAGTCTTTCCTTCATGGTAGTGTTGTATCTAAAGATTTCAAATTGCTCTTAGGAAAAGGAAGAAAACAAACAAAAAACCCTCAGTCAAACAAAAACTTAACATGACCCCAGCCCTTATAAATTTCTAAAAGTTTTATTTTTTTTTGGCCTCAAGTGCTTTGCAAATACTGTTTGTTATTCCATGCCTGTGGTATCCTCTCTTATATGTTGAGCTATTTAGTGCATCCCTCAAGTCTTAGCATTAAGTCGCTTCCCTTGATAGGGTGATATCCCCATGTTATATGCAGCAGAGCATGCGTCCAAACTATTCACTATTATATCCAATGTCCATCTCTAATAGAAGGTAAGATTCATGAGGACATGAGACATATGTATTATACTCATTGTGCCATGTGCAGAGAAGTTCTTAGCAAATATCTGTTAAATAGGTCAATTAATTTAAACCAAGAAACTTTTTAAAATGTAAACCAAAAGCAATTATATGGTACAAATCTTTAAACTTACCTATTAAATGTAACAATGTATTCTCTACACTCAAAGCAAAAGTGTTTTCTATGGTCAGTTAGAGAATGGAAAAATAAATGCTCCTGTTGTTTACTATGTAAAAGTTACAGTTATATGAAACAATAAAATGGGAATTATCAGAGTTTCCTAACATTAGCCTTAATTTATAAAATTGTACTAATTATTTTCATATCTGAAAGTAGAATATATTATGAGAAATATTTCTACTCAAATCAACTCTTTCCCAAATGTTATTGATCTCAGTGAGTTATCGTTTCACAAATTTCACCAAAGATTGAAGTGAGTGAATGTTTTTGCCACTTAAAGTACATAGGTAGTTAATTCTGAGGATATAATTAATTTTAACATAAAGATACTGATAAGGAAAATGTTCTTTTTCTAAAAGAGGCATACAGGTGGGCATGGTGTTGCATACTTGTAATCCCTGCACTTGAGAGGTTGAGGCAAGAGCATTGTTTTGAGTTCAAGGCTAGCTTGAGCTACACAGCAAGGCACTGGCTCAAAAAACAAAAAGAAGGATGTGTACATATATGTTGAAGAAATGCATACTCTTTATTGTAAATAATTCAATGTATGCATGAGTGAAAGGAAACAAAAGCAAAGAACTACGTCATTAACAAAATAATTTAAGACAATATTTATTTTCTGTCTAATACATTAAAATCAGGTAAATATATGTACGGTAATTGAAAAGCTAATCTATCTATTTCACTTTTATGATTAGAAAAGTATTAAGAGATTTTCGTGCATTGCAAAATTTTCTCTATTTTCTTCTTTTGTACTAAGAAGAGTTCTCTTTTGTATTCACTTAAAATTTATTTTGATGCATAACCAAATATACAAATTATTCAGAGGTAAAATTTAAGTCACAGGAAGCCATTGTGTAATGTAAGATCAATGACTTGGTTGAGTTTAAGACATATTTTAAGTGTGATTACATTAGATACCAACTCTAATGAGAACATGTAACAACTATCACCCTATTAGACATAATTTTCAGTCACCAGTGTCAAACATCACTAGTTTTGTTTGAGTGCTTAAGAATTTAGAAATTCATTTGTATGAAATACTGTTTTATGTAATACTGGAAAATTTATTTATTTATTTTAAATAATTAGATTTGGGAAGAGAAGGTAGAAGTATTCTAACAAATTAAATTCTAATACAATATAAAGTGATGTTCAGGAAAATAAGTATTATAACAGAAATGAGTAAATTATTTGGTTATAGTACATTATAAGAGAAAACAGATTCAAATGTGTAACCTGGATTAATAAGCTTACATGTAGCATGATGTCTGTCTTTTGGCAAATGTTATTATATTTTTATGAATGAAATGAACATTAAAGAACATTTGTGCCTTCCATTGTATTAATTGCCTCTAGCTCAGCAGTTTTGTATTTTCAATAAAACATATATTTTAATAAGCAAATTGATATAATTTTCTATAGCACATATAACTTCAGAATTTTAACAAGTTATTTCTATTTCATAACTTCTCTAAAGATAAGAAATTTTGAATTTTTGGACTTTTGAGTTTATGTGATTCTAAAATCTATTGGTCTTTTCACTCTTTTTCTCCTTATAGTACTTTATAGTATTCATTTTACAATTAAGGACAGTAATAAATTGCCCAGCAATTCCTGTCCATATAGTTTTGTCACTAAACTAGACTCTTTTCTACCTCAGAAGAGAAAATATTATGTTATGACTACGTGGCATATAAAACAAAAAATATAGATGTTAAGATTTTAAACTTCAAACCCACCATTCTAAAAGGTAAAGAGGTTGACAACAAAGCACAATGTATTCCTTCACTGCTGGTGATCACCACATCCCATTATAAATGAAATTGTCTAGGTACCATTGTAAAGGTTTTTCAGTGTTTGTAACTTGTAAAGCAGCTTTGAGACAGAACTTCAACACAGGATATTGTCTTAGAAGTGCATTGCTTTTTAATTCAAGTTTAGTTTCAATTTGTTCAGATGTTTTAAGTGACATGAGGAGAGTAAAAACTGAATGAGAATGCAATATGTCCCTTTTAAAATTCTTATAACTAGGAAATAAATTTATTTTCTAAAATACAATTTTTTCGGATTGTGGGTTGTATATGTAATTTTACGTCAGAGGAGAAATCAAAATTATTAAATGGGTGAGACACTAACAATTGAACATATTAAGGTGAAAAATGATAGTCTCTAGTATTTTTCTGAAGGCATGTACCTTTCAAGATTAATAAACACCTATGTAGTCAAGCACCTATGCAGTCATTATCCACGTATTACATAGACAATTTTTATTAAAATAAATTTGAATGCATGAAGTTTGCAACAAATTTAGAAGATATGCAAAATGCCCATTTACGTACATTTTTATGGAATTTTTCTTCTAAGATAATTAAAGGTCTATTTAATATTTACTAATACTACTCAAACTATATAACCCTTTAACAACTTCAGTATACCAACTTATCAGGCAGTGTTATTCATATTGTAAATCTACATATGTGTTTATATTAGAATTTTTCCATATTGGAGCTTTTATTGAGTACCAATGAATTGTTGAAACCAGTTAAATAAGAATATTAGGGAAAGAGACCTGATATCTGTGTTTCATAGAAACTCCTAGATGATATTAAGATAAATCTACATTTGAGAACCACTGACACAGACTGATAAGTCACTGCAGTTAAAATATAATTTGGAAGTATCAGGTTTTGTTATTATGCTATATATTTATGAATATATTGGGATATTATTTTAATGCTTCATCAGTACTGTTATTTTCCACTTATTGTTACCTAAGACTATTCAAAACAGTGGGGAAGAAATAGTGAAAAACTATCCGAGTCCCTACTTTCTTGGAGTATATATTTGGTTTATGGCAAAAATTAGTAAAAAAAGAAACATGAAATTTTAGATACTAATAAGTCATGTGAGAATGATATATAAAAATATAGTTGAATGAGGAGTTCGAACCTTAGATAGAAAGTTATAAGAATACTAACTTGAGGCTTAAGAACTTATGTTTAAGGAAAAGAAAAGAGAAGATTGTGGTGGTGCTGGGTTATGTTAAGGAAAGACTGCTTCCATTTTAGGGAACTAATATAACCTGCTTCTGAAAGAATGGAGCCATCCTTCATATGATGTAGAGAGTAAGTGGAAGACTCGGAGAAGAAGCAAGGGAGGCTGGTTGGGGAGGCAGTTTTGACTAATACGAGATTGGAGGAGTTAGTGATGGAAGTAGGTGGGTGGACGTAGAATGTACTAGGAATTTGAACTGACAAGACTCGCTGAAAACTGTTGTACATAACTTGAAATAAAGAAATTATGAAAGGTTACTGCTAAAATTCGACTTTAGAAACAGGCTCGTCAATAAAATGAGAAAGACTAGAGGGGAGAGGAATTAAGTGAAAAAGATGAAATCAGGAGTGGAACTTTTCTTAGTGAATGTCAAGTTTGAGCTATCCACTGGATATACAAACAAATGTGTCCAATTTGAATGGTTAACATAAGTCTGAGTTCAAATAGATGCAGGCAGTTTGAGAGTAGAAGTTTTCATTTAAGTATGTTGTACTAATAGAGATGGACTGTCACCGAGTGACAGAATGAGGATCCCTCAGAAATAATAGGTCACAGGACTGTGATAGCAGCATTACTCTTCAGAAGGTGTGACAAAGCAGAACTCAGAATCTAGGGTTACCTTAGTGCTGATCAATGCTTAGGACAAGACTGAAGATGCACAAAAGTTGCATGCTAGAATAATAGAGATTAAAGATTCAGTAAGACATTGTGAAGAGCCAAAATGTTTAGGCAAAATAATTCAGCAAACAGAACAACTGTGACTCTTTATGTAGTCTGGACAATTTGTCATATTGATGGAGTTATCAATTTTGGAGAAGGAAAAATATCTACGGCTTCAAAGTGAAATATGGAAGCTGAGTGTGATGGTTAATCTTGATTTTCAACCTGATTGAACTGAGAAATGCTGAGGAAGTTAGGGAAGCAGAGTTCTGCTGTTCTCTGAGGGTGTTCTCACAGACAGCGAGCATCCAGACAGCAGTCCGACTGGGAAGAACCCCCCGAATACGGTAGCAGCATCCAGTAAGCTCCAGAGTCAATAGAATAAAAGCGTGGAATGAAATCTCTGAAATTGAAAACCACAACAAACTTTTCCTCCTTTAAGTTGTTTTGTCACAATGACAGAAAGCTGACTAATAAACAGAGCAGGAAGATTGTTGAATAAATTGTTAAAGTTAGAAGCAAGGCTACGCACTGACAAGACTTAGTAAGCAGGACTATGTAGTTTGTCTGATATTCTACGTGAACATTTAACTCTCTCTTCACAGAATTTTGCGGATTCAGTTAAATCTAGAAATGTGACTAATTTTGCCAATCAAGCAGAAAAGTATTTTCTCTGGATAAAAGTGGTTGCTAAATTATCAAATATATACACGCAAATATACACACACTTACATATGTGTTTATTAGCAAAAATAACAATCCTAGAGCTAGTAAATAATATAGTGAACACAGAGCAGTTACATAAAATGAAATCTTCTGCTCAAATAGAATTCTTGTGCATGCAGAATCTGCTGTATTTTCTCCAGGCTGTTTTTTGTGGGACTAAAATAGAATATGTTTGTGACCATAAAGAGAGTAAACTGCCTTATAAAAGTAAACATATAAGGGAAACTCTTTGAGTCTAAGATGTTTTATTCTTTCTGGCACAGTTTCCTTATATAATAAGCCATCTGTAGATGTATGATTGATTTGTATATTTTTTGATGAAGAAATTTCTTAAGAACATTTTCAAAACTGTTGCAATGTTCTTTCAGTATTTTAACTGTGTTTGTGCAAACTGCGTAAAATTTGTTGCATAATCAGAAAATATTCAAAGTAGAAAAATTACTATCTTGCCAATAAGTGGGTAAATTTAGTTTTGAGGAAATGCTTTTACCTCTGCATTAGACCATTTTTGATGAATAAAATTTGTGTGTGGTTTTCCTTGTTGCTGTTTCTTTTAGCTTTTTGAGACAGGGTCTGGCTATGTAGTACAGGCTGGCCTTAGCCTTGAACTCACTATGTAACTCAAACTGGCTTTGAACTAGCAGTGATCCTCCTGCCTCAGCCTCTTTTATGCTGGGATTACAGGCCTGTGTCACCATGCCCACCTAATTTTTCTTAAAATTTAGAAAGTACTAAATAAGTATTCAATTGGCATTCACATATAACTTGTGCAGGTAAATAATGTAATTCATTTTGTATGCATTTGTATACTGAAAAAGTATAAAATAAGTGCTTAATTATGATTTATGTGAGATATAAAGTCAGGTGTAATCTTCATATCTTTTGGTAGAAAATGGTTGAGAAGTGGGCAGTGTACTAGGTACCAGGTAACCATGCATGAACCACTGGGTCCAGTTGTATTGGGGGACAATGCAGAAGGCTATTGAAAAATGATGACCTATGTGGAATGCGCTCCATACCTACTTCTCCTTTTACCCTAGCCTCCCATGATGAACTGCCACCTTCTCTAGTGTACTTGAACACACGAGTTGATCCAAATTGCATGTGTGTTGCTTCTTGGTTCTGTCAAGCAGCTATCACCTCTGTCTTCGATCCTCCAACTTTACTCTTGGCCTCACCCAAGAATACTACAGTAACTGTCTTTCTAAGGAAAATGCTGTCAGTGCTAAAATGACCATAGTGAAAGTTGAGGCACAGAAAGTGCTGCTCATTTTCTTTTACTATCCTATCTTTAAATTCTCAGAGACACTTCTAACACAGAGTCATTGTATTTGTAAAAATTGCATTGATTATTTAGAGATGAGTGAATGTTTCCATCAAAGTACACCATAAACAAACAAAACAGCTTCAGCTTCCCACAAATGCAATTTAAAATTTAATTATGCATATCAATAGTCCCTCATACAGGAGTTCTGTATGTATTGCTGCTTCTCTTTAACCCTGACCCATTGGTCTCCTTCATCTTTTCAAAGGTAACTTCTTTCTCTAAAAGTTTTGCAAATGTATTCTTGCCTGTTAGTTGCCTGGATCTTCACAGCTTTAGCAGTAAGAAAATAAAAAATTCTTCTTTTTTTTGTGTAACAACTCAGATCTCTACCCACTCTTCAGTTCATTTACTATATGTTCTACAAGAATTCTTTTTCTCTTAGCACCTTATAAATTCAAAATTTCCCAGCACCTTATAAATTATACTATGCCTTTATAGACAATGTCGCTATGTCCAACTCATAGGCAATTATGTGTGGGACCTCTGTCATTTAATTTGAATTTCCTGGAAGCATACATTTAAATAATATATGTTCCTTTCTGTCTCATTTTTAAAACTGGTTTAGTGTTTTGGAGCTCTATGGACACTGTTATATATATTTACTGTTGCTTCATTAGTTTACATTAATAATTAGGCTTCAAATGCATTATTTACCTATTAATGTGCATCTAACTTGATTCCTGTTCTTGTATGTTATAAGTAAAAGTTCTTTGAATATTTGTATAAAAGTTCTCTTGCACATGTTTTTAAAAAATGAATACTTAAATGCTGCTTGGTTTGAGACTGTTTATTGGTATAAAATTTGCATTTTATTTTATGATTTTTATTGGCTAATATATAAATTTTGAAGAGTAATTTTTAACAATTGATAAAGAAAATGTGGTATTTACATACAATGGGATCTTACCATAGCACACTGAACATAAATGTGAGTCATCTGTAAGAAAAGGGATACACCTTGAGACCATAATATCAAAGTAAATACATCCTACACACAAGCTTAAATATCACATGGTTTCTTTTATTTGAGAAACCCAAATTATAAATAAAGAGCAAAATAAAAGACAATAAGAAGTAAGAATATAGATCTTTCTCAAACGGGGAAGAGATCAAGAGATGAAAGGCCAGGAGGGAGGAAAGTGGGAGGGGACAAGAAAAGAATGAAGCTGCGTTGGGCACACACACCAGCTCCGCACAGGAACGTGGACATCACGTGCTGCGAACGTGCTGCGAACGTGGACAACGGAAACAGCAACTTGGAAGGTGAGGAGAGAGTGGGATAACATATTCACAGTGGCCTAACTTCAAACACACTGCAAAGCACTGTGATGGCATAAAAACAAAAATAATGTCGATTAAAGGAACAGAATGCAGAACCTAGAAATAAACCCATACATTTGGGTTTCACAGACATTTGACAAAGTTTTCAAGAACATGCAATAAAGGAAAGTTTCTTTAATATAGTGCTGAGAAAATTGGATATCCACATGCAGAATGTAGTAGGCCCTTATGTCACAATATATACAAAAATCAATTCAATATATATGTTAGTCTTAAACACACAGTGAAAAAAATAAAAAAAAAATAGGAAAATACTTTTTGACATAGATAAGGGTAATGAATTTTTTTCAATGAGCCCAAAATCACAGACAAGAAACAAGCAAAAGACACATGAGATTTCATCAAATTTAAAAGCACATTTATAGCAAATGAAAAAAATCAACAAATTGAAGGCACAGTCTATAGAATAGCAGAAAATATTTGCATACCTTTTGTCATATAAGTCATAATAGCTACAATATATAAGGGACCCAAGAAACTCTACAAAAAGGACATTACAAAATTTTTAAAAATAGGCAAAGGTTAGGAACATGCTCTTATCTATAAAAGATACGAAATGCAATAGGTATATGAAATTCCTGACAATAATCAGGGAAATGCAGTAAAACCACAATTAACTATACTGTAATTTCATGTCTTATTAAAACAACTATTCTCAACAACAAAATAGTAACACGTGTTGGAGATGAGGAAGAAATGAACCCTTGCATATTACTAATGAGAATGTAATTAGTAGAGTTATATTAAACAAGAGTAAGTTCCCCTCAATTATGAATACCTCTACCATATGATCCAGAAATTCCTCTCATGTCTATACATCCAAAGCAAATGAAGTCAGTATGTCAGTGAGACTTCAGAATGCCTATGTTTATTGTAGTATTATTCACAACAGAAAAGATATGAAATCATTCTAACTTCCGTCAGTGCCATGAATGGATAAAGAAAATGTGGTCTGTATACACAATGGAAAACTATCGAACATTTAAAAAGAATGGGACCCTGTCATTTGCAGCAACGTGAACCCTGGAGACATTATGTTAAGTGAAATAGGGCATCAAAAAATAGCCACTCTGTGTTCTCACATGTAGAATGTAAAAACGACAAACTTGTAAGAGCAGAGAAGACAGTGGTTACTAGCAGCTCAGAATGGGAAGAGGATTGGTGAGATGTGAGAAAAATAGGTTCCGGATCTATTGTATAGCATAATGATTATAGTTAATAATGCATACTCAGTATTGCTAAGATAGATGTTTTATGTGTTCTCACAGCAGAAATGTAGTTGAAGTGATGGATATGATAATTTGATTGATTTTATCTCATTGTATATACACCTATATGAAGATCATGCTGTATATTATAAATATATACAATTATTTTCAAATGAAGACCTTGCTATACCCCCATTGCATTATGATTGGCTGTGTCTCAGCACCTGGGCATACTGTGATAAGTAAGAAATAAAAGATGCAAGCATTTTGAATTCATTTAAACAGAGCAGGGGCTGGGGATTTAGCTCAGCGGCAAAAGTGCCTGCCTGGCAAGCGCAAGGTCGTGAGTTCGGTTCCCGGTACCAGAGAAAAACCAACAAAACAAAACAAAAACAAAAACAAAACAAACAAAAAAAATAAACAGAGCAGAGTACCAATTCATTTATAATTTTCTTTTTTTACACTTTAATCATTTTTAGTCAAGTGTATTTTTGTCAAAATCTTCATAGAATCTCTCTGGTTTTTCTGCCACTTAATGCATTGAATATCAGTGAGGACAAAATAATACCTGGACTGTGTGTTTCTTTGATAGTTTAGTGCCATTTATATAAAATATTCCCTCATAATTCCTAAATTACATAGATGATATAATGCAAAAGGGTGGATGGCATTTGCCTCTGTCATGCTTTTATGGGAAAACAGACTGAAATTTTATCTTCCTTATTATTATTACTGCTTGGTATCTCACTTTTTAATTCATAAACATTTTAGAGTTAAAATATCTTTGGGAATTCCTATTCTGCTGAAAATAGTCTAAACATCACGAACATATTTCTACAACAAATCATAGAATTTATGCTTGATTGCATCCCCGAACAGAATATTCATTTCTTTAGGAAGCAGCTCAGATTTTAGATAAATGAGACATACTGCAGTGTTTGTCATAGCAATTTTATCCCAATTCTGTTCTCTTGGTCGACATGGAGTCAATTTGTGCAGTCCTTCAACAAGACATCCCGATAGATCTGCATAGAAAGAGCATTTCTTTCAAAGGTCATGCACATATTAATTCTTCCTTGTCCTCCAAGTTACCTATTTGATTTTAACACTTGCTAACTGTTATTTTTGTATGGCTGCAATCTATCATGTGAGGTCTCCTGAAATATTGCATAAAGAATTGAGGGAATTATTCCACATATGATTTAGTCAAGGCAGAGATTATTTCCAGAAATCTGAACAACTTGCCATTTTAAATACAGTTTGGCATGCAGCTTGAATTTTGAACACTTTTGAAGTCATATCAAATTTAGGGCTTATAGTGAGTGGCTGCATGCTTAACTCAAACCAGCAGTTCTTCACCCATCAATTGGTATTTAAAAACATTTTCTGACTTATTTTAGACTCAACTAAAAATATCCCCATTTATTTTATTTTGTGTCTGTTACCATTTCAAGCATTATGATGTCATTTTAACTGTGATTTAACCTCCACATTTTTAATTTTTCCTTTTCATTCTCTTTTTTCCCATTCTAAATTGTTTTATTGGAGTTTTTAATCCTGGAATTCCACATTTGATCACGGAAGATTTTTTCTGTTGAAATTCTGAGCACTGAGCTAAGACACAAAGGCATGTAAGGCCACTGAAGTCGTGCCACCTTGTGTCAGCAGCACATAAAGTGTCTCAAAACTCCGGTGTCTCCAATTGCGGTGCCCTCTGCCCTCCAAGCCCAGACTTAAGTTTCCTCTCTTCTTCCAGTTCTGTGAGAAGGTGTAGGTCCCTATTTTCAGCTCGGCCTTACTCAGCGCTGGTCTGATGGATTTTACCCAAAAATTCTAACTGCTCTGTGTAAGTTTTTGACTTACCACGAACTTAATTATTAAAATAAAAAATAGTTTATATGTATTATACATTAGAACACTCAACTACATACAAATTTAGTATTTTTTCTTTGTTCTCAGAATTCATTTACTATGTTATTAAGTTAGACAAACAAGATAACTTGCTTTCTACACATATAGTTTAAGGGGTAACTTTAGGGTACTATCTAGAAAGTGTGTAGATACCAAGATATATGTGAATTTATTTAAAAAAAAGATTTTGGACTTTTAGGCTTTTTAAAACATTCTATTGTAAAACCTAACAGGTATAATAGTTTGAATAATGTATACACATATGTGTGTATTTAATTTATATGTTATATAAACATTAAATATATATAATTTATGGTGATTTTATCATTCTTTGTTTTAAGAAGAAAGCTGGCATATTGAATGTCAGAATTTAACATGTTAAAGAAAATAATATTAAAATAGATGCTTTTTAAAAATAAACATAAAAAAGAAATGTAAGGAATTACATATTAGAGAGAAGGGGGTAAGAAAGAATATTTCTTTCTTAAGGAAGAAGCTTGAAAGGCACTTTTATGAAAGAAGAGTTAATCTTTATGATTATATTTGTACAGACAAGTATTTTTAAAATGCATAAGTACATAAAACTTGAATTTGCTTTTCAATAATGAGTGCTGAAATAGAACAATGGCAGCTCATGTTCCTGTCACAGTGAGGTTTTTTTTTTTAAAAAAATTACTGTCATGGTTCAGTCACAAGTAATTTTGTAAACCTTGAAGTCTCATTCAAAGTTAAGCTTCTGAGCGCTCCTGGGTCCGAGTGTGGGCCGGACTCATACCACCGCGATTCCCAGCCGAAAAGCGCCCAAAGAGCCAGGTAGGCCGCACCCAATCCC
>NW_004955424.1:26183169-26186489 GCF_000276665.1 Chinchilla lanigera | reverse complement strand
CTGAACAACAGGAAAAACAGGAACACTAGTGGCCTTGGATGTGCAGCTACTGAAGAGCGTAACTGAGCTTTCTGCAACAGACAGCAAATATGTCAAAACAAAGTTAAGCTTCTCTGTTTTAAATGTTTAAAAATCTTAAAAGAAGCAAACTTCTCAGTTCTGCATATGGTATTAAGGTCTTGCAGCTCTCTTTTTGATATTCTGTGAAAAACTAAGTCAAAATATAATACTGTGTTTTTCATTTAAAATAGACTTTCAAAGTTTCTGTAGTATCAAAATTTTAAAAGATTGTAAAGTGAATTTTCCACAGTAAACCTGATAGTGCCACTTGAAATATAAAGCAACTTAGAGAACTACACATTCTGCAGTCCCTTAAAAAATGGAAGGCTATGAATGGATGACCTTTATGGTACATTTAAATGAATCTTACAAGCAGCCTTATGTATTTTTAACAATTATGCCATTTAGAAATAGAATCTAATCTCTCACAGAGACAGTTACTTATTTTGCCAGGAAAACAAACCCTGAATTTCTGGTGTAGAAGGACAGCTTATTATTTATCGTGATGAAAGCACCAATTTTCCTTGCTCCACTTCTGCTTGCTCAGAAGACGAGACAAGAGCAGATGCCAAGCTGTGCATGATGAGGTCTGTTCTGCAGAAGACAAACACAGAGTGTATTAATCTGGGACTTTATGTGAGAGCTTCACCACGGCCTGATCCCCTCACAGCTGGAGAGTCCGGGGAGAAATTGCGTATTGCTAGTACAAGTCAATTCTATCTGGATAGAAGAAAGGAAAAGCTCCTATCTTGAAATTTAGGTATTCATCTGAAAGGAAAGTGAATTCTTTAATCCTTTAAATGGAAAGAGATGACTACCATGAAGGAACCAAATGGTTCTCATCCAATGGGTCTCACTCCTGGAAAATGAGGAGAAAATGAGTCTTGGGAAAGGAGACATTCAAGACCATGGAAATATTTACTTTGTCCTAAGAACCTTACAACTTTACATTTTGGAGTTTAGGAAAATTTATGTTCATTGATTTGCAGTGGTATGTAGATAACACAGACTTTACTTTTGTATTTCAGTGTTTCCAAATGTTTTTACCTTTTATTAGATTTAAATAATTGTCTTGTATATCTCATTTAGTAAGAATTTTATGAATAAGTGTTATTTTTTATCAATTTCTTTTATAAAGATAGTTATGCAGTATTTTAATTTTGCTGTTAATATGGTGCATTGATTTTTAAGTAAAAATGTATATATTACACAAGTGTATGAAATGTCTTCCAGATTTTGTTGTTTAAGTTTCACTGTCCTCCTCTGGCTCTGCCCCCACTGTCACTGCGAGAAGGTTCCTTGGACCTGAAAAGCAATGGTGAGCTGACTGGGACCACGGAACCTCTGGTTCTGCTCCCCGCTGCCATCCTGGGAAGGTCGCTCAGACCTGGGAAGCCTCAGGAACAATACTGAATCCCAGAAACCTAGGGAGATTTGAAAATGACAGCAAGACGGAGCAAAATGCAGTCTCAGCCCTCCAGACCACCCAGAACAAGTCCAAGAAACATCAGCATGGAAGAATATGGAAGTCACACACCTGAAATCTCTGCAGTGATAGCAACTGATGTAAAGAAACAACTACATCAAAGTATAAAGGAAATCAGAAATAATCACTCAGATAAAACAAGAAATGAAAACCATAATGAAAGAATTGCTCAGCATATCAAAAGAAGACACAGATAAAAAATTGAAGAACACAAAAAGAATGCTGGAAACCTTAAATGATCGGTATAGGAAAGATTTAGAATGCGTGAAACAGATTCAAAGAGATATCCAGGAAATTAAAAGTGCCACTGAAAGCTGACAAAACTCCTTGAATGAAACGGAAGATAGACTTTCAGACCTTGAAGACAGGAATGGAGCTAGTGATCATGAAAGGAAAGATCTCATAAAAATGACAAGGAACCAGCAAATAACAATTCAACAGCTGCAAAGTGAGGCAAAGAAGAACAATATAACTTCTGATTTCTTCAGATGGATATTTCAAACATTGATTTTCAATATTTATTCTTTTCTAAATATGTTCTTAATGTTATTAAATGTTAGCTGTGTCCTTGTTCTTTGTACATTTAATTATCTTTTCAATTTAGTTATAATATTTAAGATATTTGTTAAAATTCTTTTTAAATCCATGAGTTATTTATTTAAAATAAATGATTTATTTAAAATCCATGAGTTATTGAAAAATAAAAAAGGGTGATAAAATTACAACAAATGTTAAATTTTTAGAAATTACTACAGTTGCAGGCATTGTAATTAATCTCCCTCAGAACAGTGCCCATTGCTTCAAAGATCCTTATCCCATCATCCTTGCCTCTTTCAGAAGGAGTTCTGCAAGATTTCCTGAATCTCTTTCTACAACTTGTTGTGGCTGCCTTCATGTCCTGACTGGATCCAAAATACTTACTTTTCATGGTTATTTTAAGTTTGAAGAAGTCAGAAGTCACACTGTGGCAGAGGTGGTGACTGAGGTGAATGAAGACACACAGTAATATCTTTGTAAGCTTGCATTTCCACTAGATGGCATGGGGCAGCAGTATTCACCTTATTTGTGATCACACAATCTATGCACACTTATGAGGGAGGATTTCTAGAACTGCTTCAGATAGGGGCAAAAATAATGCAATAGGTGTGTTTAGAGCAAGTGGAAATATTTTGAGGAAGATTGATGGCAATATGTCTTTAACATAATAATACTTTAAATATTTACCATATATTTTGATCATACCAAGTATATTTCTTCATTTTGAAAAAGAATTGTCTCTGTACTTTTGATTGCTAGCTTAATTCAACTGATATCTGAGTGCATGTTATATAGGAGAATCTTTATAAATTTGTTGGTATTTTCTTTATGGCTCAGGATACAATCAATTAGATGCCTTTTCCTTATAAATGAAAAAATGTATTTCTTATATTTGTGGGTGCAGGTGCAGCATTATGAACATCAGCTAGGTTAACATTGGCAACACTGTCAAGTGAATCTTTAATGCTTTCATCTCTTTGTAGTGGATGCATAGAAAATTAGAATATTATCCTGGTAAATAAAAAAAAATTATTATTAGGGTGCATTCTCCTTTATCTACTTGTATCTTAATTATTGAACCAGATTGTTGTTATAGATTCATGCATCTTATGGTCAACCTTTCTGTGTCCATCTATTTAAAATGTATCAGTTTAAGTAGAGAATTCTTGGATTCAAGTGTATATATTTATTATTATTTTTGGTTTAATATTTATTTCATTTATCTTTTTTTTTTTTT
>NW_004955424.1:26177768-26183069 GCF_000276665.1 Chinchilla lanigera | reverse complement strand
TCTGATGTGTACATTTATAACTATAAACTTCCCTTTTAAGACTGCTATCATCACATTCCATAGGTTTTAACATGCTGTATTGGTATTATTGTTTGGTTTTATTTGTTTGTTTGTTTTTTTTGGTTTTTCTCCGGTACCAGGAACCGAACTCACGACCTTGCGCTTGCCAGGCAGGCGCTTTTGCCGCTGAGCTAAATCCCCAGCCCTATTTCATTTATCTTTGTATTTAATTTTATCTTATTTTGCTATTGGTCTTCATTTTTGTTTTAACTCTTATATTTCTTTTTCTCTAATTTTTCTCTTTTGGAGGATTGATTACTGTTTGCTGCATTTTCACCCCATTAACTTATTAGAAAATCTATCAACATTCTTTCAGATGTTGTCTTAGGCATTTTTGTTTATTCTTATTTTACTTAAATAAAATATAAATTAGTATTTCAGTAAATTCTAGTCAATTTTAGTTTTAAGGTCTTTAAAACCTTGAACCTCATTTAATATCCTAAATGGTGCTAAAAGTTGTATTATTCCTGTCCTAATTTGATTTCACCTACAGTTTAAACAGTATATAGGATTGCCGTTCTTATTATTACCATTATTTTATATAGTAACCAGCCATTCAAATAGACTCAATATTTGAACTTTGTGTCACTGTTCATTCTCCTTAGTACATAGATTTTCTTCTTAGAATCATATTTCCTATTTCAAAATATATTTCTTTTCATATTTCCTTTTGAGGGGCTGGTAATTATTTTCCTGTTTGTTTGTTTGCTTGTTCTGGAAGTGTTTCATTCCATCAATAGAATCTTTCTTTCTTTCTTTCTTTCTTTCTTTCTTTCTTTCTTTCTTTCTTTCTTTCTTTCTTTCTCTCTCTGTCTCCTTTTTTCTCTCACTTTTTGTCTTTCTTTTGGATAGTACTGGGAATTGAATTTGGGGTCTTTGCATTGAGCTATGTCCACAGCTCTTTAAATGATGATAATGATGATGATGATGATTTGAATTTCTAGACACGATCTTGCTAAGTAGCTAAGTTACAAAGGCCTGGCTAGAACTTAAATTCCTTCTGCCTCTACCTCCTAGAGTTCTGCCATTATAGGCATGTGCTACCATTGCACCAAATTTTCAAGTTTTTTTTTTAAACAAATGTCACTGGTTAAGTTCCTTGTTAAAGTTGCAAGAGAAGAAGAACATTTTATTGAACCAACAGGCAGCAGTGATTCATCAGTGATAGTGATGCTGTTCTACATGGGACCCTCCTCTCTGGCATTCTTCACACCAGCCACAAAGGTTTGCAAAGATAAATACATGTTAATTTGGGTTTTTTTTTAATGTTTCATATTTTCTTCATTATTTTGTATTATATTACAGTATTTATTTTATATAAATATTTCTGAGTTGTGGAATGAATCCCCTGAGTTTTCATTATTTCTTATGAGCAAATTTGCTTTGATATGCAAGGGCTTTGGATCACAAGCATGTTTCTGGAACAAAGTATGCTTATAAACAAAGACTTTGCTGTGCTTGTTATCTTTTGTGGAGAATGAAAAACTCTTAGGCATTATCCACATGACTATGGCTTTTGCCCTATTTGCGCTATCCTACCGTCTGTGATTCTAATTGCAAATATACTTATCTTTTCATGGTGTCTTCCGTCTCAAGCTCTGTTTCCTGCAAATTTCAACCTTCTTTCTGAATAAGTTTTCTAGTTCATTTGTTTTCTCTTGTGCTGTGTCTAATTTGTACTTAAACCTATCTAATTAAGTTATATCATCTCCAGTTTAATTCTCATTATATCTTTCAGTTCTACTAGGCTTCTATTGTATACTTATAGATTTTAATAATAACTTCAACTTTTCGATCTCCTGTAGTTTACTTTTGTTTCCACACTTTAGCCAACTTTCATGACTACATTTTAAAATAGGTTTGTTGAGAGAGAGTTCACATCTCACTCAGGCCACATTCATTTAAAGCATATAATTTAATGGCTTTTGGTATATTCAGAATTATCAGTTATCTCATTTTAAGTTTGAACAGTTCCATCACCTTAGAAAAGATTGCTGATGAATACAGATCCATTAACAATGAAAGCTCTATTTAAAATTATCTATTGTTTATGAAACTTTACACAGACAACCTGAAACACATAAATGGGTTTGAACTATCTAGTAAATTTCTATTATTTTGTGGCTGAAGAAACTCACGCATAGCACCAAAATAAATTGAATAGTCTAGCTATTGACCAAAACACAATGAAAAGCTAATTTCATTTAATTTTATTGTATAGTTAAATATATATATATGTATATATATATATAGAGAGAGAGAGAGAGAGAGAGTATATATAAGGAGAGTAAATGGCAACTAAAGGAAATTAAAACATAGATTCAGGAAGAATATGAAATTGCATGGCTTTGAAAGTATAGAAACCAGTATATTTATATGTCTTTTATTCTGTTCTGTCTTTTATCCTTGAGTATTTAAAGTTAAATTTTTATTGTCATTACATTGTTTCACTGGTGTATAATTACATTTTCTATTGCTAACAACACAAGGCCATGTACTAAGTATGTGATAAAGGAAAGATTGTTCTGGCTTTGGTTTCTGGTTAAAGTTTAAGAGGTGATGCCTTTCTAAGAATCCTGAGACAGGATTCGATATCACACGGAAGAGACCGAGATTGTGTGCAGGTCCTGGGCTCTCTCCCTTTTCTTATAATACACCACTATTCAATCATGGAGGTCCCATTCTGATGATCTCTTCTAAGAGTAATAACCTCCCAAAGGTCTTACTTCAAAATACCATAGTCATATTGCTATGGTTTGAGTTCCAAGTGCCTCACAAAATGTTGTCTTCAGGGGTGAGTTGTTTGGAATGCAGTAGAGTCACCATCAGGGGCCTCACCGCATCAGCGGATTAATCCATTGGTGAGTTCACAGCAAAATGTGTCATCAGGAGGCGGGGCTCAGCTGGAGGAGATGGCTTACAGTGGAGACACCTCTGCAGGGTGTGACTCCCTCTGGCTCTCACCACTCTCTCTGCTTCTGATGCTCAGGTGGCGGCTTTTCTCCGCTATGCTCCTCTACTGTGATCTTCCTGCCTTGAACCCACTCACCATGAACTGAAACAATGACCCAGAATAAATCATTCCCTCTTCAACTGTATATGTCAGGTATTTTGTCCCAGGAAAGGGGAAGAAAGCTGACTAAGTTAAATCTCTACCTTCTTACTATCTCATAAGGTAGAATAATCTTTAATCTGAATTCTGGTGGGAACAAAACATATTCAAACTATAGCAGTTAATTTTATCATTGTTTTAATACAGTCACAAAAATCACATACATATGTCCACATTGGAAAATTTTATTAGGTATAATAAATTCAAATTTGAAATGCAATTTTAATTTAGAAATTACAAATAAATAAAAAGGAATAATTAATGTACCAAAAGCTGATTTAATATCAGTCACTTATTGTGAGTGTAAATACATAACCTTTTATAAAATTACTATGCATTTAAAATTGTGAATTCTGGTGAAGTAGTAGTATAGTATATTCATCTCCACAGAACAATGTAGGCACTAAAATCACTTCACTATCAAATGTTTTCCCATTTTGTAACAATTAATGCCATTTATGGGGAAAACTGAAATGGGCCAACAGGTAGTACGAAAATCACCAAACATGTTGTTGATTTAAAAGTAACTATGCTTTAGAAAAAGCAGCTGCTTTAAAATTTAAAATAGTGAAGCCAAACCTAAACTGACTTATACCATGGTTTGATGAATTATTTAAAGAATTAACAATGCATGAAAAATATTTTCTAAAATCTATGTGGTTCTACACTTCAAAACAAATCCTAACATTTTTGGTACACTTATTACTGCTATGTAAATATTTTATATTTTTAATTTATGATTCATAGTCATGTACGGTGTGCTTTGGTTCTTTCTTTAAGATCGTTTGGTTTTCAGTTAGTGAATCTTATTTTCTGTGTATATTTACGTCAACAAAATTTTTCTCTGATTTCTTTTTAATTAAAACTGTAATAAAGTTAATCAGTGTGGTAGACAGAACTATAAGATGATTCCCTTTGTTTTGCTTCTTGGAGTTAAGCCCCTGATTATGTTATATTACATGCAAAGGGATTGTGAAGATGTAATTAAGGTTTTTAATCAATTGACTTGGAGTTAATCAGAAGGGAGATTATCCAGGTGGACCTAATTTGGTCACATGACCCTTTTAAAAGCAGAGTTTTCTTTGGCTTTTTGTGAAAGAAGCCAGAGATTCAGATGAGTGCCTGGCAAGAAGAAGGTCCTCTATTGCTGTGATGGAGGGGACCAGGGGCAAGGATATAGGAGAAACCTCAGAAACGTTGGCAGTTTCTAGCTGACAACCAGGAAAAAGAAACACTTCAGTACCGTGAGCACAAAGCAGTGATTTCTCTTAACAGCTTGAAGAATAAACCCGGAAGTGGACTTCTCCCAGCGCCTCAGGATGAAAACCCAGACCAGCTGATCCCTTGAGGTCAGACTCTAGTACACTGAGCAGAGAACTCAGGCAAATGCGACTTGGAGTTCTGACCTTGTGAAAGTGTGGGATAATAGACGCATGCTATTCTAATGTGCTAAATTTGTGCTAATTTCTTTCACTGTATTAGACAACTAATGCAATAGGAAAAATTTGCTTCTCATGTTGATAAAAATCCTTTATATATTCAGTGAGACAAGTTTGGGAGATTGGCCCTCAGGATGATATAGAGGTTGTCTTTGTGGTTATCTTCATGTAGTGGAGATAAGAAAGAAAGTTCAATTTACATAGGCAGATTCTATTTCTAAATAAGTACATATCCACATGTACCCAGGATTGGAATTTGAATATTATATCTTTTGAGGGGGCACATTTCCATCCATAACACCTCTTTTTAAACTTCTCTCACCAACATTTCATAGTATTATTACAACAATCATATATATGCTTTATAAGTGAATCTACAAAAGTCTTGCTTTTGACTTTGTAAGCAGTACTTTAAAATTTCATTTTTGATGTATGGCTCTAATCAATCCTTTTTTTGACTAGTGGTTACAGATACTTGGAAAATTGTCCATATAGAAAAAATGTCTTCTGTACATACAGAAAATTTGCTTCATCACTTCCCAATTATTATGTATTCTTGCTTTATTTAAATGCATAGAATCTCCAGTACAAAGTTGCATAAAAGCAATTATTTTTATTTTAATTCTGAAATATCCCAATTTTCCTGTTTGTAAGGGTTTCCTTTTCTACTAAATTCCATACTGATTCTAT
>NW_004955424.1:26165241-26177668 GCF_000276665.1 Chinchilla lanigera | reverse complement strand
TCCTTTTCAATTAAATGCAATATCTAAGACATCTGGTTTCTGGTTTTATCAACTGATTTATTTTTGAAGAGACATCACATCACATTTTCATATTTCTTTACATGTTTTAAGCATTTTTAGATATTCAAATTGTTTAATAAATTTAAAATATGTTTTTGATCCCTGATTATGTTACCTCTTTTTTTATTTGTGTCAGGAATTGAACTCAGGACCTTGTGCTTGCCAGGAAGGCCCTGTGCCTCTGAGCTATATCCCCGTGTTATAGTTAATACATTGTGTCAACTTGGGTAGTCATGCCAACTTGGGTAGTTTTGGCTAAGTGACTCAGCAGGGAGCCAAGGTGCTTACATTGTATACATCCTGAGCCTGTGGAAGAGGAGGGCATGGAGATTATGTGAGAACTACATGCCCCCTGGGTGGGGGTAACCTGTTTACAATGTAAGGGAGGGAAAGAGGCTGCTTGCTGCCATTACTCCCTTTTGCTTTTGTTGTTTTTGCTGTGTTCTGCCGCCATGAACGTTTGCCCTCTGCCATGTGCCACTCTGCCTCAGAGCCAGCCAAGTATGGACTGAAACCTCCACAAACTGTAAGCTAAGTAAACCTCTCCTTCCTTAATTTTGGGTGTCAGGTATTTTGTCTCAGCAACGAGAGAAAAGTAACCAAGACACCCTGGCCATAAATTATCTTTTTAAAGTGAGCTTTGCATTTCGTTCTCAAAGACTGTTGCATTAGTAAAGATCTTTTTGTTCAGCTTAACTCTTTTCTTGTTATATTAGGTCTGTTTCAGCTTTGGATCTTGACCTTGAACCTTGTCTTAACTTGCAAGGCATGTTTGAGATCACACAGCAAAAACCATCATTTTCAATGATGTTTCTTGATTTGGTTTAATATGGACTATGACTTTTGTTACCATGCATTGCTTTAGGTGGTACAGATTCTGCCCAGAGTGCCACAGCAGGCAATATCATTTAGAGCTCCAAAAGCTTCACCCTGAGTACAGGCCAGCCCTTGGGAAGACCCCACACTTAATCCCCAAGCTAAAGTTTCCTCCACCCACTAACCTACAGTAAATTCCATCTCCCTCATTCCAAATGCTGCAGTTATCTGGAACTCCAGTATTTGCTTCTTTCATTGAGCAAAACTGCCAATATGATTCCTTTTCTTACACTAAAGCAGGATTATTCCTACAGACAGAAAGCCATGCAGTCATTGGCCTTTGTTTCCATTGTTTAAAATATGAAAGACTGTTCCCATCCTCCGAGGAGCTCGGGACCTTGTTGTGGCTGAGAATGGCTCAGTTCATTTTGGAGGAGCTCTGGTCCTCACTCTGAGCATCGCTTCCTGGCTCCTGTGGGGCAGATGGTGTACTACTCAGTCTCCTGGAGAAGCCTTCCTGGTGGGAACTCTGCTTTCCTGATCATCAGAGGAACCAGGACCTCACTGTTGCTGAGAATGGCTGTGGTATTTTCGGGGGAACTCTGGGTCGTATTTTGAGAGTCACTTCCTGGCTTCAGTGTAGATTCCTCAGCCTGCTAGCACAGATCCTTTAGCCCACTGGTGCAGACTTTCTAGATTCCACCACTGACCTTTGGGCCTTCCCAGTGCAGATCCATGAAAGAGGCCTGCATGAGATACTACTATGGGTCCTGGGCCTCCAGATGGACTCCTGGGAGGCACTGTTATGGGCTCTAGGTCTTCAGCTGGACTCATGCATGACATTTCTGTGGGATCCAGGCCCTCAGCTGGATTCTTTGGTCCCTAGTGTGTGGACAGATTTCCTGCACTCTCTTGTATATGATTCCTTTCATGACTCTTATAAATAATCTCATAAAATATGTGTCCTGTATTATATTATTACCCCTGTGGAAAAAAAAACCAAACTACTAATTGTATAATTCTTAAATGGATAAAAGCCATATGAATTGACTAAATCTCTTTACTTCTCAAATAAAATGCATATGTAAGTAGTCACAAACATTGTTATGGTTTGTGTCTAGGTGTCCCTACAAAGCCTCATGCAGTCATGGGGGATTAGGCTTTTTTAAAGGTGGCTAAATCTAGAGTTTCTGATTGATTCATGGGCCAATGCTGGGATTAAGGCTGTGAGTGCTTCACCTGCCTTTGGGTTGGTGGCATGGATACAATTTAAGGAACAGAAGGAGGCTCCCCTGCACCACTTTGTTGCTTTTGCTGTATGCCACTGCTGTGAACTGTTGTCCCTCTGCAATGTGCCTTGGAGACAGATGACTGAAATCTCTACAAACTGTGAGTCAAGTAAACCTTTCCCCCTTCCACTTTGGGTGGCAGGTATTTTGTCCCAGCAACAAGAGAAAATTGACTAAGACAGATACTAAAAGAAAAATTATAGATATCATGAGTACACTTATACAAAATTTGAGTAACAAACGTTATATTTGACATTCACAAGCAGTTTACATGATAGGACTTTAGATACATTGTATCAGATGTACAAATCACATGCTCTGATGTCACCTTTGTTGTTTTTTAAACCGATGGAAAAGGCACAAGGAGATCCCAGAACTTTCTCATGTTTTCTATTTTCATCCCACGATGGGATAAAGGTAAGCCACAGAGAAAAGAAAAGTAAAATTTTCCTGGATAAATTAAACTTTACAACAGGTTTTGATAGCATTGAGAATTTTTGGTGCAATAGGCTGATGGGAAAAGAAATTGTTGGAACTAGCTAGCTGTTATTTTTTTCAGGTTATGTTTAGAAATTTAGATATATTTCTTTGAGCATCAGATATTTATAGCAAGGAAGGTATTTATATCATACAAATGTTTTCAACATTTAGCTACTTTAAATTATGGAGGATATACTGAGGAAATTGATGGTTTGTGCCAGGGAAAATTATCAGGTGGTTAATGCTATAGTCAGTCAAGGAAGGCACAGTGAACAATTGAAATAGTTGTGTGATAAAAAGAATGAGATAGGTGGGTGAGATTACTTTCATGAGACATTAAATTGCATGGAATGTATTGAGTGTGTATTAAAGTCTTAGATAGTAAATGGGTCCATGAAATATTGCTCATAAAAAATAAAATTTGTCAATCAATAAATATAAAAATTCTTCTCTCTCTAAATCATGTTATACTGTCAGATATAATACTGGAAGCATGTCATAATTGTTTGCCCTATCACCATTTTTACCTATTTCTATTGTAAAAACAATGACAACAAACACTGGCAAATTTTAGACTAAATGATGGAAGACAGAAGGGATACTCAGACTGGAATAGAACCTAAAAAGCAAAGTGAATTGAAAAAGTTATTTTGCTTTTCTAACCTTTACAAAATGTGATCTGGTAGAAGTTAAAGACAAAATTGTTCTTTTAAAATGTGTTGTAGTTACATACTTTAAAAATTGCTTATCTTATAGTCTTTAACTTTTCAAATCTGTGACTTGCTAATTTACATTGATAACTGCCAAATACACCTTTCACTTTACTTTTGAACAAATCAGTGAAGATTGAGATTATTTTTGCTGATGATCTCTTAATCTTCTCATTTCCCTAGGTTGTCTTTTACTGCTGAATATTTTGCAAGTTATTGTTTCCCAGCGCTTCATTTATGGGTTAGATTTATAGCCGACTTGCTGCTAGGAAATGGGGCACAAGGGCGCAGCAGCCAGTTAGCGGAGAAAACAAGGGGAGGAGAGAACCACAGACCCAGGGTGGTCCCCAGGTTCTCATTCGCGGATCTTCTGCCCACCTCCTGGCAGCGCATCAGCTACGTGTGCGTCAATAGGTTACATCACAGCCCTCTGCACAAGCTGCTGATTCAGTCAAGTTGACAATAGACATGAACTGGCACAAAGGGCTTAGAAGAAAATCAGGAGCACAGTAGGGCGAGACAATATTGAGATTATTGCAAAGTGACTGTTGGTAGAAATATGAACATTACAGCACTGCTCACGGAACTCAGGAGACAAAACCGTGTTACCAGAAACTGTCTATACAGCAGGAAACGTCTGTGAATTGTATCTTATAACTGTGTTGAAATTAAAACTTGTAAGTGATGAACTCAGATATTAACTACTTTGTTAAGATTTCTATGTAAATTGTGGAATATGTGATTAGGTTTTACAACATAAACATATTAAAACATGAGAAGAAGATATAAACTGAAGGACAAGTTTTTAAGTAAAATAGAATCAGGTTTTGATGATTTGGAAAATTCTTAGATTTCCTAGACTGTAGATGATGCTACAATTAGGAAATTCACTATGAAGAGACTATGATCCTGGAAAACAAAATTATAGTTGAACAAACTTTCCACAGCACTTGGAAGGGATCAGTAGATCAAAAGTGTAACCACACAGAGGACTTTGAGGAGATAGGTCATGTAAATCGTGATTCTCTCAGTAATCCCAGCTGAAATCTGGAGTAGTGTTAGGACTGTCTAGGAAAGATATGTAGAGAAAGCCCTTGTCTAACAGAGTGAAGAGCTGTAATGTATGAGTGACACCTCCAAAGTGCTTGGAAATATAATACCAACAAAACTGCTGCTTGCTTGGAGTGAGTAGGACAGAGAGAGAAGATGTAGGCAAAGTCGGAAAGGGGAATGGTGCAACCAAAATCAAGGCAAGAAACAGACTCTTCAGGGCTTCCAGGAGAATCTAGCTTTTCCAACACTCACGATATCACAGTAAGATTCATTTTATACCTCTGAGCTTTGCAACTGTATGTAATCCATGTGTGTGAAAGTTACAGTTGTTTATAATTTGTTTTAGCAGCAATACGAAACTTAAAAGTTGTGGTTCTCCTTAGAATCATTATCTGTATAAATGCATGAAGGGAGATAGCCATTAATAAGAATACCAAATAGATTCTCTGGGAAAAATATAATGCACATAACTATTTGTATATATTGCATCAAAAGGCATTTTTGCCAGGTTATTGTCCAGAATGTACGTTCACTAATTTCCAGTGCTTCAATTTAAATGTGGTGCCAATTATTCATATTTTAGTTTGGCCTAGGAGTTCTAATTACACATAAAATTAATTTTATTCCTTTATCTTTTCTGTGTGTGTGGTCTGGGGATGAAGGTTATGGCAGAGGACATAGTAGTATTAGGAATAACCGATATCTTGATAGTTTAAGCAAAGAAGCAGCATTTGGTGAAGTGAGACTTTCCATTTGGTACTATTTTATCAAAATGAAGTTAAAGCATTGGAAAATTTTGGATTTAGCCATGTAGTAAACTAGCTACTGAAGTACCATACCATATTCCACAAAGATTTTTCTAGAACTTAATAACATAATTGATCTTATCCAAAATAACCTGAGGTATTATACCAGGTTGTATTAATATATACAAAAATTTCATCTATACCTTCCAGATTATGGCAACTTACGTTTGAATTTAGATAAAAATACTTCAAATTAGGAATCAGAATTTTTAGTTGGGACTTTAGACATTAAAATAATTTAGGGCTGTGAATTTTGGCATATCTAAGAGTTGCTCATTTATTTAATTATCAATTTGTAAGGTCACATTCAACTGCTATCAATCTATTATGTTTGTGTGCCTGTTTACTGAGTAGGAAAATTGAATATTACTTCCATTTATTGCTAAATATTTTATTATTTTTCCCTTAAACTGTTGTGATAACAGAGGCCACATGATAAGAACATTATCAACATTAAATTTACAACAGAGAATCTTATAGAAAATATGGTTTTACTAAGGCAATAATTTTAAATATATAGGTGATTCTCTCATAAGTGAGTACCATACAGATCTTCTCTTAGGTCACAAGCCCTTCTGTTTCCAAAGAATTTGGTTCCCAAAGAAAGTGTTTTGCAAAAATTGAGATCCATTGGCAAACTCCATATTTGGAGATAAACATGACCATGCCCATCTTTCCCCACACAAACACAAATGCAGCCATCTCCCCCATAATCATAAAACAAATTAAGTTCATAAACTGAAGTAATTAAAGTACTACTATATTTTGTCCTGAAAGCTGGTCCCAAAAATACATTTGATCCAATATATAATAGTAAATATAGGGTGACAAAATAAAATGATTAAAATCATATCTATACAACAAAATTTTTGTTACAGTAATTTCCATCAAATAATTTAGAATCTAGATCAATCTCATAATTCAAAAAAGGTAATTGATTATTAACAGAGAGACCTTGCAGACAAAGGAAGCAATTTGATACATAAATTTGTTTGCAAATGCACAAGGTAGTGTGAGAAATTCCCAAATTCTCACAGTAGGAAATTACAAGCAGAATGTCGAGGTCTGGCAATATTCTGAATGATGATTCTTTGTCTTTCTGTAATGCATGGAAGTTCCAAAACAGTAGTCACACATTGTTCAACATTTTAACAAATTTAAACTGCCTCATTATTTTGAATCAGCTGTAAATTTATTTTATTTATGATGCCTATGGGGCATCATATTTTAAGCCTGTTATTCTTCAGAAAGAGTGCAGAATAAAAACTCTTTTTAGGTCTCTTAAGAAGTTCCTTGACCAAATTCTTCAGTTTATTCGAGTCCATTGTTCTCATCTGTCAAGCCTATATTTCCTTCCAGGTTTGTAGTCCCATATGCAGAAGTACACTAGTTGAAGTATACTAACTGAAGTATACTAACTAAAGTATATTAACTAAAGTTATGTTCTGATTTCCTGAATCTTAGTATTTGTCATCACAGATTCTATATTCTTTAAGTATTTTCACTGCCTCAGGTACAATTATTTTCACTTTGAAATATATCGTAGCAGTAAAAGCCTCCAAAGCATGTGTGCTTTGGCTACTTCTTAATTCAATTGTAAGAGAGATTGTAAATAATAAATAGTGGAAAGGCTATGACAGGACTGACAACTCTACCTCCCCATGAATTAAGTAAACTGCAAAGCAAGGTAGGTGACTACTTAGAAGTCCCTGTTTTTCATCACATAAACAACATATGCCCTAAAAAATAACAAGTGTGTCTATCTGAAATAGATGTAAATAAAAATAATAGCAGACAATGCCATTCAAGATAATGTATGATTTGCAGGCAATAAGCCTGTGCTGTGCCTTATTATTCCTATTTGACTGACAATGAAATTAGAGTGTAGAGCCAAATGCATCCCTCATTACCGCTCAGCTCGTAAACGGCAGGTCTGTCTTCCTTCCATGCCTGTGCTCTCATCACTCTGCAGTGACACCACCAAAGAGATGCACTGGCATGGAAGGTACTAAATGAATAGCTTGAATGATGAACAGAGCATTTCATTGAAGAGACAGACTTGTTTAGCATTTCTTCAGCACATGCTATGCTACACTTGATCTTAGCAGAAAGGCTGAGAAGTTATCAGCACATGCTATAATAAACTTTTCTGTTCTGTAACAAAGTTTCCATTGTTTCACATTTTAAAATATTTCTTCTTTTCTAAAGCTGAAATTTAATTTATTAAAATATTGCCACCTTGGGTGATTTGCCTACTGGAAAATATAAAGTGTACCTACAGAGAACAATTATCCTTTTGTTTAAGAGGATGGAATTCTGATATGATCGATCTCTCTCTTTGAAGCTAACGAAAGTCACACATGTAAATATGTAGCAATCTGAGTGTTACTTAAATGGTTATACAAAATAATCATTGTAGAAAACTTTTGTTCATGTATAAACTCTTAGTCATCTTTACCCAGCACAGTATATATCTAATGGATGATCTTAGCTCCATAACTATACATGGGTTGCCTGATGCTATATGGTCTACATTGTAATTTAACTTCTCCCTTGGTCCCTAATATATCCAGTACATTGAATGCCAGCTGAGGTTCTGCTTCCCTGTAGAATAGTCCAATCTACAACAAAGAGCTCAGAGAATTCAGAGAAGATAAGAATTCCATTATGGAATATATAAATATTACACATGTACATCTGGAATTTAATTGTCCCCTTTTAATACCCTTCAGTACTAGCTTTTCCATTTGTGGTGCAAAATATGCATCTAATATATATAAACATTAAAACACACACACAGACATGCACACACACACACACACACACACATACCTCTTACTAAATGGCATAGCACTGGTAGTAGTTAATACATAATACTATGTTTTATGCCTAATATGTGGCAACTAAAAAAATTTGCACATGATATTAAATACATGTGGATGAAAAAGGTGCTTCCAATAGATTAAGAAAATACAAGTCTGCCAGGGAATCTCTGTACCCCAAGAAACTTGTTTTATTGTTTACTTTTTATTTTAGTAGTGTATTTGTTGTGTGCATTCAAACTAGAATAACATGTAAATATGTTTTCCAAAAATCATTTTTAGTTTCACTTGAAGTGTACTATAAATATTAAGGTATGTTACACATTAATGTATTAGTGATCTTTGTGTTACTGAAAAATTGGTAAGAAACAACTTAAAAATCATTCATAAAAAAAAAATCATTCATAGTTTTGCAGGTTTCTGTCCACGGATGATCGGCCCTAGGGAGAGACACTTTACATCATGGTGGGAAAGCACGATAGAAGAAGCTGTTCATCTCATGGTAGCCATGAAGCAGAGCAGGACAGAAACATGCTAGAATCCACTATCCTCTTTGAGGGCACATTCCCAGTGACCTATTTCTTCTCATGGCCTAATTCTTATCACCATGTCCCACCAGATAAACGTTCTGCCATCTCCCACTAGTGCTATCCTGGGGTGTCTTCTCTTGGTTGTGTCTCTTCACCATGCCCTTCTACCTTAGACCGGATCTGTGAGCCAAAATAATCTTTTTCTGTATGTTGTGTGTGTCAGGTATTTTGGCTTAGTGATGAGAAAGTGACTGAGGCAGACTTTGTTACTGGAGAAGTGGAGTCATTGCTGTGGCTGCCTGATCATACAGTTTAGGAAACTTGGAACTGGTTCATGGGAGGAGTTTGGAAAGGTTTGAAGATGCCAGCTAGAGAGACCCAGGGATGCTATGAGCCAAGTTTGAAGGTGATTTTGACAGAACTCAGAAAACCAGAATGTTGATAAGCATGCAGAAGGTCACAACCAGAATGAGGAGGTTTCAGCTGGACACAAGGACTCCATTAGCAGCCATACTCCAGGCCATGTGTGTTATCCTCTCAGGAAAGTTGCCTACATTTTCCTCAAATTCTCCGACTTTGAGGGTATTGAGATTATGGTGGAGAGCTAATTTACCTGGTAAAGGAAATCTCAAGACAGCCCAGGGTTGCAGTTATGTCAAGGGTACTTTTGGGAGCTTTTAGTTAGTTCTACATTAAGAATCAAAAGCAAAGAGCACAGCTAAGTGATTTTAAAAGGCTTTGAATTTCAACACAAAGAAATTACCTATAAAGTTGGAGCCTGTAAAATGAGGGCATGTAAAGTTATGGCCCAGGAGAGTTTAGCTACTAAAAAATTTACGTGAAAAAGAAGGTAATTTTTTACAACAAGAAAATACGAAGAATACTTAGCAATATTCCATCTTTAACAGGTTCAAGAGGACAAAAATAAGGACTTTGCTTTGGGAAAATATCCCCATAGTACTCTGTTGGACAAAGGCCTCCTAGAGAATTGCCCTATGATGCAGGTTACAGTTATCAGTCATTCAGGTATTCATATGCCTCAACAGTCATGATCAAGGGTTTTCAGCTAGTGCTTGAGCTGCAACAGACCTTGGTGTCATAAACAAGGTACTTACTTTGTAGGTATGAAAAATTGTGGGATCAGGAAGGCTTTCACCTATATTTCAGAAGAAGTCCTGAGAGTCCTGAGTACGTGTCTGAGACACTTTTGCTTGAGGATAGGAAAGTGAAGACAAAATTGTAGTGGAGACACAAGGAAGTTGGAGATGCCAGGAGGTTGGAACATCTTCTAAGGAAAGCTGCAGGCAGTGAGAAAAGCCAGCCCCAAAGAGAAGCTACATGGTTTGCAACTGATAATGCCATAGGTGTGATAGCACTCATGCTCTCTGATACTAAATCTTGTTTCTCCAACTTGCCTGAGGTTCTGTTCTTGAATATATAGGATTTAATGCTTGCCCTGCTGGATTTTGCTCTTCCTGTGGTACCATACCTATTTCTTCCTTTTTAAAGGGGCATGTTTACCCTGTGCCATGTACATTGGAAGGGTTTAAATTTCTTTATTTTTACAGGGGCTTACAACTAAGAGTTTGCCTTAAGTCTCAGAGGAGACTTTGAACTTGAACTTTTCAGCATTACTGAAATTATTATGGTTTTGGAGACTCTGAGAGATTGAAAGAGAGGTACATGAATCTTGGGGGCCCAGGGATTGAATGTTGTGGTTTAGACTGACTATTCCATCAAAGACTTCATGTGCTCCAGGCAGAGCTTTTGGAAGGTGATTGGATCACAGTCCTGTATAGCTGACATGCTGTTAGGAGTTGAAGTTGAGTTGGAACAGGTGGTTCAGAGGATGTGTGACCTACAAGGGTGCATCTCCTAGCTAAGGCTGGTCTCTTAGCTCTCTGCTTCCTGGCCAAGGCATTATAAGTAGAACTTCCTCCACCACCCTTGTGCCATGCCCTTCTTTCTTAGAGCCAGCCAACAATGGCCTGTAACTGTGAGCCAAAATAAACCTCCATTGCTTTAAATTGTTGGCGTGAGGTGTTTTATACCAGTAGCAAGACAGTGACTGAGACAATCAATAATGAAATTTCTGGGAAAGAAATTTTGAAAATAACAACATTCATAACCATAATAAGTAAATACTGAAAAATAATTCTAACTGAGGAATTGAAAGACCTTTACAGTGAAAAGTAAAGAAGAAAATATTGATAAAATAAATTCAAGGCACAAAAGATGGAAAGACTTTCCATGTTTGTGGATTGGTAGAATAATATTGTTGAAATGTCCATATAACAAAAATGATTTACTGATTCAATGTAATTCCCATCAAAATATAATATTTTTCAAAGAATTAGTACAAACAATACTAAATTTCATATAGAAGTGAAAAAATAACAAATAGCTAAAACAACTTCTATGAAAAACAATGCTGGTGACATCATGATTCAAGACATAGTATAGACCCATTGTAACCCACACAGCATGGCACTGACATTAAAAACAGACACACTATCCAATAAAATAGACCAGAGATTCCAGGTATAAACTCACTCACACATTTACTGCCAAGTGATTCTTAACAAAGACACAAAAATATACATTAGGGGAAAGACAACCTCTTAAAAAATGATGCTGGGAAAATTGTATGTTCATATGAATAAGATTTAAATTTGACCTTTGTTGATTACCTTGAATAAAAATCAACAAAATGTTGGTCAAAGACCTAAATGTAAGACATGAAATTATAAAACTACTAGGAGAAAATGGAGGGAACACACTTCAACACATCAGTATAAGTAGTAAGTTTTTGTATTTGATCCCATGAGCTTAGAAAATAAGAAAAAGTATAGACAGATAGGGAAGTACATAATTCAAATCTGCACAGTAAAGAAAATAATTGACAAAATGAAAAGACAACTACAGAGTGAAAGAAAAAAATTTGCCACATATTCATCTAACAAATAATGTCCATGTCCAAAAAGCCATGTCCATTTCCAGAATATGAGAAATTAAAAAAACTTTAAAAATAACCCAATGAAAATATAGAGAAATATCTGAATAGATACTTTTGCAAAATATAATTTGCCAACAAATGTGTAAAAAATGTTCAGTATCATTAGCTATCAAGAAAATACAAATCAAAGCTACAGTGTGATAGCATTTCACCCCAGCTAGAATGACTATTAGAGAAGAAAAATGGCAAATATTTGTGAAGACAGAGAGAAAAAAGAGCTTTAGTACACTATTGTTATAATTGTATATTGGAACAGCCAATATAGATAACATGGGGTTTGTCAAAATACTAAAAATAGATCTATGATATGATACAACTATCAATGTATATAGGAAAGGAAAGAGATTTCTGAAACCAGAACACCAACAGGCTACCTGTATGCCCGTGTCTATTGTGGAGTCACTCACAATAACCATGGAAGAAATCTAGGTGACCATTGAGGGATGAGTGGACCAAGAAGATACTGCACATATACACAACGGGTTATTATTCAGTCATAATAATTCAGTCTTATTTACATGAAACGGGATGGAACTGAAGGAGATTAAATAAAATGAAATAAGCCAAATATAGACAACTACATGATCTTTTTCATACACAGAAGTGAAAAAATAGTTGACTTGAATGTAAAGCAATAATTACTAAAGTTGGAAAGAGGGCAGAGATTGATAAGGTAGGTTCATTTGATCAGTACATGCTGCATGTGTATATGGAAATATTACACAACTCAGTTAATATATACAAATTTTAGATGTTAATTTAAGAATAAATAAAAGTAACATTTTTTTTAAAAAAAGCATGGAATCCCCCGTGCCTTGCGCCCAGGCAGCGAGTTCTCCGGGAGC
>NW_004955424.1:26029157-26159393 GCF_000276665.1 Chinchilla lanigera | reverse complement strand
GTTTGTAACTCTGTATTGTCTGTATTGTGCTTGTGATATGTTGTAAAATGTTGTATGTCTGTTAATGTTTCCCTCCTTTTATCTTTAAAATTAAAAAAAAAAAAAAAAGCATGGAAAGAAATCTGCTTTGAGACACAGTACAAAAGAAAGACCTAAAGATCAGGGAAAGAGCTTACACTGGAGAAATCTAAGGAGGTGGTGTGACACAGAGTAACCATAGTAACCTCAAATATCACAGTCAGCTCAATTAGTGACTACATTGAATCAGTGTGACAAACTAAAGCTAAAGCTGAGAAAAAGCCATGTCCATTTCCAGTAAAATGTAAAACAAAATCCCTGTTTGCCTCAGAATATACATAAAAATTCTGGCTTTCTATAAATAGCTGTATTATATCTAAAAACTAGAAAAAAGCCAACTCTCAAAAGAAATACAAATCAACAGATAGTTGTGTCATCCATCAGGAAGCACTGATCTAATTTAGACACTTTCAGAACCTTGGATTTACTAGCTTCACAGTCTACAGCACATTGCATTCCAGAAATTTTATTTCTGGAAAATTTGACAGAGGTCAATAGGCTAAAAACAGTGGTCATTTTATAGGGAGTAAGTTATTTAATTGCCATAGTCTAAGTTCTGTGTCAAGACAGTATTTAACTGTATATATTCTTTTATTGAGTTGTAATGCATATTGAGATATTTTCATTAGAAATGATTAAGTACTTAAAGAAATAAGCCATATAAAATATAAGATGATAAGAATAATCTTCCTCTTTGATTATGAAAGATGAATTGCTTCTGTACCTTTGACTCTCTTTTACCTCTCCTATTAATGAATTGTAATGATTATATGTAAGGGAACATTCCTACCTTTGCTTTGGCATGGTCCATTTTAATTATCTAGTCAATTATTTAAAATAGAGTAATAAACACCTTCAAACATACCAAGTATCTTACTTACCTTTCTCTTATTGAGACGAAATACCCAAAGTTAAGGGAAGAGAAGTTTGTTTGGCTCACAGCAGAGGTTTCAGTCCATAATTGGCTGGCTCCATGGCAGAGTGGCACACCAGTGTGACAGTACCGAGGATAATCAGTTCATGGCAAAGCAGAGCAGGCAGAAGGCACCAGGCAGCAGGCTACACTCAATCAGCAAGGGCCCTCTTTCTGTCCCTTCTATTTTATCCCAGCTATGCTCAGAGTGGGTAGCACTCACATCCAGGGTAAAACATCCTCAAACTCAAACTCTACCAAACCAGGCAGTGTACAAATTCAGTTTTCACACACCCTTGCTGCCAGCATCACACACTTCAGACCCAGCCACCTCTGAAAAGTCTTACCTATGACCTCATGAGACTTTGGGGGAAAGTCTAGACAAAAGCTGTAATATCAATTGAAAGTTAGCTCTTCTATATGAGACTTGTCTTTCAACAAAGACAAAATTTCTTTACTTTTTGACTGAAAATATTTTCATCTCAAAATGTTATGTGTGTATGGAAATAACACACTGCACCCCAATAATCTGTAATTAGTATATGACAATAAAAACAAAACAAGGAAACTTAGAACTCACCAACTTAGTGTCTTCATAACATATTTATGATTATTTTAAACTCGTTGCTTTAACAAAATTGCAATACCAAGGAAACCATAGCCTTAAAAATGGTATCCAAAAATTGAAATACTTAGGAATCAATCTAATGAAAGAAGTAAATTATCTTTACAATGAAAACTACAGTGCTCTGAAAAAGGAGATTGAAGATGATCTCAGAAAATGGAAAGATATTCCTTGCTCATGGATTGGAAGAGCCAACATTGTAAAAATGGCCATACTCCCAAAACTGTTGTACAGATTCAATGCAGTCCCAATTAAAATACCATTAGTATACCTCACAGATCTACAGAAAACATTCTTAAAATTCATCTGGATCCAGAAGAGACCCAGAATAGCAAAAGAAATCCTGGGCAACAAAGACAAGGCAGGTGGCAACACACTCCCTGACTTAAAAATGCTATTGTGATAAAATCAACATGGTATTGGCCAAAAACTATGAAATTTGTGGGAAGAGAAAATAGGTAAAAGTCTTCAAGACATAGTGTTAGGCAGAGAGTTCATGAACAAAAATGAAATTGCACAGGAAATACTTCAAACAATCAACAAGTGGGATCTTATATTATTGAAACGTTTTTACACATCTAAAGAAATCACCAGCAGAGTAAAAGAAAACTCACAAATTGGGAAAAAAATTTAGCCTACTCTCCCTCAGACAAAGTACATCTATCTAGAATATATAAAGAATTTAAAAAATCAGCTGCCCCAAATTCAAAACCCAATCCAAAAATGGGCATCTGAGATGGATACACAATTCTAAGATAAAGAAATATAAATGGAAAATAAAGACATAAAAAAAGTTCAACATCATTAGTCACTTGAGAAATACAAGTTAATATAACAGTGAGATTCCATCTCACCCCAGAAACAATGGCTATCATCAAGAAATCAACCCATAACATATTCTGTTGAGGCTGTGGGGAGAAAGGAAACTTTCTCCACTGTTGGTGAGACTGTAGACTAGTGCAACCATTGTGAAGATCAATCTGGAGATACCTCAGTAAATTAGAATTACAGGTCCCATTCAACTCAGCTATTTCCCTATTGGGTATTTTTCCAGAAGAACTAAAGTCATCATACCACAGTGATATATGTGCACCTACGTTTATAGCAGTGCAATTTGTATTAGCTAAATCCTGAAAGCTACACAAATGTCCATGTACTGAGGAATGGATAAAACAGATGTGGTATTTTTATACAATGGAATATCACTCAGCTATGAAGAAAGATAAACTTGAGGCTTTTATAAATAAATGGATACAACTAGAGACCATACTCATAAGTGAAATAAATCAGAGCCACATGTGTAAACATCGTATTGTCTCACTAGTGTAAGAACCTGAAAGAGTACATATAATCTAAAAGGTAAAATAGATATTATGAAAGGGAAAAAAACTGCTCAAAAGGATAGAACAACTGGGATGATGGAAAAGAAAAAGAAAGAAGGGAAAAATTTGTATACACAAGATAGCTAAGATAATTTTATTACTAATTTCTGTGGCTTAGGGAAAGGAACAGTTAATGTGTAATTGTTTGATCAATGTTGCATGACTATATTTGTTTAACTGAGTAAACAATTTGAAGATAACAATATGTAATACAGAAAACATAATTAATTTCTTATCACCTTGTTTGTAATTCTGTATTGCTTTTGTTTTGTTCATGTCTGTTGGTTTATTAATATGTTTTTGTTCTTTTATCTCTAAAACTAAAAAATTGCAATACCATGGTAATATCAATGAATTTAATTTTATATGCACAGAGTTTCATAAACTAGCACATTTGTTACTTTTAATGCAGGATAACTTGTCTTTAAATGCAGGAGATAGAAAATGCGAAATTCCTTAAATGAAGGAGATGTAAAGTGATAAGTTGGATTATTTTCCTATTTAATGACTGAAAAAATGACTTAAATTGTTTGAATTTTTTTGATTTGTAAAAATAGCAGTAGATATAATTTTCACTTAGTGTTCTTTTTATATTTTTACTGAAACATCAAATGGCAATGTTCTTCTCAGAAATATACTAGTGATACTTTCCCTCAGGTTATCATTTCGTTTTACTGTGAAAGAACCTGGCAACTGACCAAAAAAGGTAATGAAAGTAAAAAATCTCAAATAATATGTTCTTTGAAACCTAATTTTATGTTTTCCTAACGTCAAATTTTTGTCCTTCTTTCCTGCTTTAAAAATTTGTTATTTTAAAATAAACTTTATAATAACAAAATAAACAACAGCAAAACTAATGTGCTTTTGTAGAAGTCAGTTTAGAAATCTCTTTATTTAAGAATAATGTAGAATACACTAAATATAAAATTGAGGTTTATTGCAAATTCATTTCATCTTTTTCTGCTTTTCCAAGGTTGACTGAGGCTGTGTCAACCACTCCTATAACTTAATAGTACCTCAGTCTGCTAGACGAGTTAACCTAGAGATTGGTATGGGAAATAGAAGTCAGCTGCTTAGTTGCTATCATTTCAATGTGAATACTATCAGTGGACAGCACTGAATGTATAGTAGTTAGTATTTTGATGAACATAAGTAGCGTCTTAAAAGTTTCTAAGTACTTATTTTGGTAAAATTTGGTAATTGCTCTTCTTGCTCAATCATAAAATGAATCTTTCAGGCTTACCCAGTTGAGCAAATTTTAAAGGGAAGGAACTAATTTGACTTTCACTGAGCAAATTCAAAAGATGTCAAAGAAAAGTAATATTCAAACATGCTACAAAAGATTAATGGAAGGCATTAGCGCCAAAAAAATAAATGAATATAAGCAATCTCAGAGGAATAAAAAAGCATGCTCTATTTGGGAAATATTAAGGAGCTCAGTGAAGCCCTATAATGTATCTCTAGTAGAAATGCTACATGGCTTCCCCAATGATCCTTTTGCTCTGATAGAGCATCCCTAAATTAATCAGTGGAACTGGGCTGGCAGGCACTGCAGGTATGAACTGTCAAGTCAAATATTTCTTGGAGGTTTGAATCACATAAACTTGAATATTAGGGCATCTGATACCTTCACTGGGAATTACTGACCTACAGAAATAAAAACAGTGCTATCCCTGCTGCACGTTCAGAATGTGTAATGCAAACACAAGGTACTGTGAAACTTAGATTGTCCTCCAAAAAAAGTTTCAGGGTGTGGGATTTGATTTTTGCCTCTTTAATGACCAAATAAATTAGCCAGCTGGTCCTGTCTCACAGATCTGGAAAAATTCATGAGACCCCTTTGTCAGAAATGAAGACTTTACCACCCACAGCCGTACCAGCATCATGTTTACATTACTTCTTGCTCCACATATCCAAAAGGGCTAATGTGGAGGATGAGATGGGGCTACACTCTCATCAGGCTACATAACCCGAGAATACGGAGGATGAGGTATTTGCTGGCATTAAAAGCGTGAAGCAAGCCTCCTCTTTGAGCCAAAGGTGATGTTACCTCATCTGGCAAGGTTGTTCACTATAAATATAGCTCTGAGAATTGACTGAGGTAAAGAACTGTCAGGGCCTTGCTTTCTTGGAGTAGTCACTGAGATTCACAGGAGTGCAGAAGACAAGGAAGGACAATCTCCCATTAAATCGGTGAGATTGTTGAAGCTCACGTCTGGAAAGCCATCTCTTGGTACTGTCCTATTTTCATTCATTTAGTTACTCGTGAGAAAATTAAACTTCTCTGGATTTCTGTGTTCCTGAAAATAATCCTTAGTCTCCTGAGACATTGAAACACTTTACTCTTCAAATACATTAATAAATACAAATTATAACTCTTTATTTTTTAAAACTCTTTTTGGTATACTTTTGATATACATAGTGATCTCATTTATCATAGGGAATTTGTGCTTGTACACAGTATATCTTTCTTCTTCTTCTTCTTCTCCCATCCCCCTCCCTTCCCTTCAACACTTCTTATAAATTCTTATAAATACTGTACAAGTGTAGAAAATCAGATTTTATGAAAGAGAACATGGAAAATCCAAGTTAGATTGGTATCAGATGAGACTTAGAATCTTGGAAATTACATAACAGAACTTAAAGGACTGAAAATGGAAAGATCAAAATAGAAATAATCTATTTATCTCATCTTATAGTATCTTTTCTCTTCCTTTTAGCTTGATGATAAGCTTATCCCAGTAGAAAACCTTGTAAGAAATCTAAATCCAAAAAATATTTGAGTGAGTGAATGAATGAATGAATGAAAGAAAATAAGTCATTTACTCATTTAGCTTAATCCTGAAATACAGAAGTTAGGCCAAGAATGGAGATTAAACACTCCAGGTACAGGAAAAAGCACAATGAAAGACCTCACAGTGTGGGTAAATAAGAACATCTTGACCATGTTAAAGATTTTATATTTACTTCAAGAGTAATGATACAATTCTCACCTTTTCACAAGAAAATGGCAGTACCCAAGTTTATACTTTTCAAAAACTCCTTCTGCCTGTTGAGTATAGAATGGGTTTTCTTATGGTAAGAGGAAATTAGAAATCTACTTAAAAAGTATGCCAGGCCACAGTTGACAGGTAAGGAAAGTGACAGTATGTGGAAGTAACTAAGCATAATTAAGATAAGACTCCTGGTTATAACACTTATGACCTCCTGACAGGGATGGAAAAAGAGGTTGGCTTCAGGGGTGATCATTAGTCCACACCATGAACTATGGACCACAGGCTGGTGCCATGCAGAGAGACACAGAAGTCCAGAGGAGAAGTGCATTTGGAAGATCCAAAAGTCAAGAGCTCAATTTAGGACAAGCTAATTTTTAGATAATGGGTATGTATAACCAGGTGGAGAGATCGGGGTGCACAGTATTGAAAAATAAGCAGAGTATATAGATCTTTACCATCAGGAGATCTGTGCACCACTTACAGGCAAGGGAGTAGACTAAATGGTCTAGAAAGACTTTAAATGACAAGGACAAAAGGAAGATAAGATTAGACGAAGAATCTGAAAGGAAATTAAAGGATGTCTCAAGAGGAAAAGACCAACTATACTGAGTGAGTATTGGCTGCAGAGCAGAAGTTTTCTCACAAAAAAGGAGCAGAATCAGGGTGAATGTTTCCTTTTTATGGACACTTTTGCCTTACATGATGTATTCCATCATTTTGGAGAACTGGTACATACACATGCAGCATCTGGATCCCTTTGCTTCCTTCCTCTTCCCTTCTATCCTCCCATCTTTAGATCTTCTCCCATCTCCACAAGGTGCGCCTTTCGGTTTCCTCTCATCTGTTAATGGCTGTAATAGTCACAGTCTTATGTAACTGTGTGTATGGAATCCAGATGGGTGTGCCTTGTGCGTCAATATGTGGTATAGTGCTCTGGGTTTTGAAAAGAGTACCAAAGATACACTAATGTGAAAGTTACATCCAGAAGAGAAAAGGTGAAAAGTAAGAAACACGGGAGGACATATTCATCTGTAAAATATTTTAGGAATGTTTATTATTAACTATGATGTGTGACTCATTTTGTAGACGTCTTTAAAAATACTGGGCCTGAAAGCTCCAGGCAGTAATGTTTTTGCCAGATTGCACTAGAGGTATTTCAGGGAGCATTAAGTGTATATATAGTCTTTAGGAAGAAAAAATTGTCTTGAATCATGTAAGAAAAACTTCTAGTTAAATATATATGTTAAAATTTAAATTGCTAAACATAAAATCTATAACATTCAAGCCAGCAGATGAATAAAATGGAAAAAAAATGAACAAAACACAAGGAAGTCAAATGATTCAGGTTTTCAAGGCAAAATGATTGGAAAACTAATATCTACATAAATATAGAACAGTATATGTGGGAAGATGAGAAATAGTCACAAGCTTTAAAAACATAGTTTACTACCTTGTCAGGGGCAGTCTACAACATTCTGAATTATTAATAGACCTTTAGAAAGTACAATCAAATTAATTAAAAATGTTAAATTTTTGTACATGTGCAAAAGTTGCTAATTTCTTACCACTGAAATGAAAGCTAAGACTTGGGAGAGATTTTGGTTTGAAAATCTTGCAAAGAAAAAAATAGGGCCGGTCTGCCTAACTTAAAGTTTGATTCTATTTTATTAAAACAAAGTATGGCTTAGACAATATCATATAATAAATGTTAGCTGTAAAGGTGGCTTGGTTACACTGATTTATAAAGTATAGGATTTAAAGCATAATTACATTATTATAGTTTTAAATTAAGAAAGTCATACCCAATAGGGTAGATTTGATTTAAATCCATTCTTACAGATATGTGTATTAATAAATTATTTTAACTACAATGAATAAGAGCTGAGGGAGTGAAGTCAGCATAGGAAGGCGATTATTCTGAGAAGTCTTATTGTCTCCATGGATATTAAATCTTACATTTGGGCAGAGTGCTGCTGGTAAAAACTAAACATTTCTTTTCTAGTCTCTCTGCTTTGTGTTCATAAGTCCCTGAAAATATGGATCAGTGTATAAAGTAAAGGAGTGGTGGAGTCAGCAAGTGCTCCCCACTTGGACTACACAGGTTGTTGAAGGCTGAGGCCCCTGATGACACGCTCCTCCTCTGCCTGGCTTTAACAGCTTGCAGGAAACGGAAGTGGCCCGGCTCAGCCCTCATCCTCACACTTCCTAGTGTGGATCAAGCTAATAAGGGGTTTTGAGTGTAAGAACTCCTTTTCCACACACTGTTTACAGGAATGACTTACAAACTTCATTGTTCTATCACAATAACCCCCATGAATTATTTGGAAATAGTACAGACTTGTGGTCTCCACCCATTGCAATTTTTTTCTTTAGCAACAATGCAATGGGCACCTGTCACTGTTTAAAAGCATTCCAAATGATTTAACTGTCAGATCAGTTGCACTGCCAAGTATCAGTTTATGGAGCTGGGGACCATCTTGCTCCCTCTTCTTATTTCTTGGCTCTCAGCCCACTGTTCCAGACACACCTCAACCTCAAAGGGAAAAGAGCAGAGTGTTATATTGAATAAAACTCAGGACATTTACTGGGTCACATTTCACACTGGATGAAATCACTGGTCCTTACAGCAGACAACCCACAGTGACACTGGCTACCCAATGCTTAGAACAGAACCATTTGGCGTTTATGCTTTCCTATGGGTTTTGAGTTTGATTAGGTGCCTAAATTGGACATGCCCTACTCTCTAATATCTATATCTGTCTTTCTAGATGTTGATCTTCCCAAGAGCACAGAAAGGGTCATTGTTAAGCCGGCTGATGTTTCTGAGATTTTGTGTCCATCTCCTTTTACCTGAAAATAGCATTCATATGATTTAGATTCGGACTGGAAGGCGATAAGAAGATGCATAAGGGTGAGGCCCAAGCCATGCGCTCTGCTCTAAAAGGGGCCTGAAATGGGAGTTAGGGGTTAAGCAACAATGCAAAACAAATCATAACTTTGATTTTATTCTTCCCAAAGTAACTACTAAACCTCAGAAACAATTTCAATTTCACACAACTGGTAAAATAGAGGCAGTTGTGTATGAGAACAGACCTCTGCAATTCTTTTGCTTACTTTGGTTAAAATACATGTTTATTTTATTGAAGTTTTACAATGTTATGAGTCTCATGTTACTTGTGGCAACATGGTTGGAACTGAAGGCCACAAATGAAGTGACTAAGCCAGGCACATAAAGGTGAATATTCAATGCTGTCACACATTTTTAAACACTAAAAAGTTAATCTGAGCAGATAACAGAATAAAACAGTGATCACTACGGCCTAGGAAGTATAGGGGTGAGGGCAGATCGAGAGAGCTTCCAAAATGGGTACCAGAGTACAGTTAGATTGGATAGATTCATGTGAGAGCCTGTAGCACAGTGGAGTGCCTATGGTCTGCAACACTTAATGATATGTTTCAACGCAAGTAGAAAAAAAGGAATTAAAAGTTTCTCAGTACCTAGAAATGATAAATTTTGGAGGGGATAAAATGTTAATTGTCATGAATTGATCATTATACATTATATACATGTATCAAATTACTGTACCATACCTCATAAACACCTAAAAATAGTATACCAATTAAAAAATAGTTTAAATATCAAAATAAAACATCTGTGAATGTGAAAATAGAAAGAAAATATGTTGATAATATCCCCTCATGTTTTTCTCAAGTCTGTTGAGATACGTACTCTATAAGGCAGATGATCAGTTTTCTCTGTTTCTTTTTCTTCTCTTAAAGATAAAAGAACGAAAACATATGAACAAACACAAAACAATACAAGCAATACAGAATTTCAGACAAGGTGATTTTCTGTATCACTAGTTCACACAGCACTGTACCTGATACATCCCAGACAGAAAGAAATTTTTGTGACATGACTCAAATATATTATCTAAGTAAAGCCTTCATAAAGTTGGAAATCATCCACATGACTGGGAAATGCTTGATAGTATCAATTTTCTCTGTTTTAGTCATTTGTAATACTTAAAAAGTAATACTTAAAGGACTTAAAAAATCCCTTAAAAGTAGTAGACACATTTATAAAACTGTCTTTATTTTCCTCTGTAGTTACTAAAATGAGATAATATATTTTTATCTAGCATAAGTTCTCCAGTTGCAGACTAATTTATTCTCATTCCTATAAGTATAATCTATACATAGTTTTATAACTCACTGTCTAGTCACATTTTTTCAGAGTTTTTCTCAGTATAAGCATGATAAAAATCTTAAAACTATGGGTGAATTTTTACTCCCAGAAAATTCCTTCTGTTTCACATCAGAATGCATGCTTGAGGCAAACCTTTATATCTTCAGGTGCATTTGAGATATTTTTCACCACTGTCACCCTCATACCAGGGGGTGAGATTGAGAGTGGAGCTGGTGGGGTGTCATATTTTGTAGTAAAAACTCAGCCCGATATACTTGGGTCCCCTGCCATCCTTAGGAAATTTAAACTTTATCATTTTATGAACATACCTATCACGATATACCCACCTACACATCTCTGAATTTATCCAGAGACCTAAGAATATCTATTTGTCTATCTTTTTCTAGCTGTCCTTATCAGCTATTTAGCTGCATCTGTCAATCTAGATCTATGCACTCCTTTAAAGACTTGGTATTGTGGGCTTTGTGTCACTCCACTGACCTATAGTAGCCCAAGCAATATGGGAGATTATATTTAGCAAGAATTCTATAAAAGTTCTATATCCAAGATCTCCCTAGAAAAGATATTCTTTTAAATAAGCTTCCCAAAGTAGTTAATCCAAAACCCAAGAAAGAAAGAATTGTGTTTAGTTCATGTAGTATGAAAGACATTTAACTTAATTTCCGTTTTTATAACTTGAGCTTTCTTATTTGACTTTTAAATCTTTATATTAAGAATTACTTTCATTGAAGGATTATTAATATAAAGTAAGCCATGCAATGATAATATAAAGAATAAGTTTACATATTCAAAATCCTTATTAAAATTTAGTAAGATAAAATTTCCATAGAGTTAATTTTTTCTACTTCATGCTAGAGTATGACCCAATAAATCTGATTTACATAGTAATTATGCAAAACCTTTGTTATCACTTTAGATTAGAGTATTCTAGGAAATAATCTAATGAAATGGTGAGGAAGGCACATTATGTCTTCTAAACGAGAACATAAGAGCTTTTTCTTTTCTATAACAAGTCTTGTTCAGAGAGTTTCTATGAGCTCTGGAAAAATGTCTTTTCAGTCCTAATAACTACATCTCTACTAAGTACAACTTAACTAAGAAAATCTCTGAAGGTTGCCATGATTCTGAAATTCATTCTGGCTGAAATCGCAGGTTTGACCCCCTTGATATCTGACTTTTGAAAAACCATCAAGCATTTGAACAGTACAGAATCCTGTAGAATCCTCTTATGTAGTTAGTACTGAATCGCTCTCGAGGTCCTGGGGTAAAAATCTTTCATGTCCATGGACCTGTAGAAAGGAAAAGCTCTTTTACTACGGAAGGTGAGAATAACACTTATTTTTACTTTCAGTACAAAGCACCCAATTAGTGATGTTCAAGTTGTGCTTCTCTTCTGGAAGATTCTGGTACAAACGGCTGTGTTGTTCTGTGAAGAGATCTTGGGAAAGTCATGCTACTTTAGCTTTATGCATCTGAAATCTTTTCGTATACACATCTTTTGAAATAATTTTAAAATTTATATACCTACTTATATATTTTAAGTTCATTATAAAATGTCTTATTAAAACTTTAGTTGAAAAGAAAAATAAGTTTTTAGAAAAAACTTAGTTTTTAGAAAAAAAGTAGCATAAAATTGCCATAGTTTTATGAGTACTATTACTGACTTGATTATACATACATGCAATATATTTTTAAAATTAAATATTGCATACTATTCTTTTTTCTTGTTTGATAGACAGAGGGACAGAATCACATTGATTATGTTATTCAAGATGGGATTTCTTGAGTTTTTATTCACCTTTGTGAAAGGTGAGCTTGTATCTAGTTATAGAAAAGGAAGAGAGCTTTGTATTTCATATTCAAAATACATATACAGGGCATAAGGATTCTAATTAGGAACAAATAATAGACATAAACATCATGGAAGATGTTAAATTTGGGACTACTTTCTACATATACTCCCATCATTTGAAGGATAAAGCAAAGATATCTAACTAGTGCCTCCTCTGCTATTTTACCCTTAACATCTATTTATTTATCAAGAACGTTCATCTATAAAAGAAATCAAAAAGATAAAAATGAGCAAAAAGATTATTCTTGATAGTGACAATCTATTGCAGAGAGTTATTGTTAAAATGTTACCAGGGCATAAGAAACTTGCAGATAACTACAAGTGAAATGGATGATCTTTATCCACTTTGACCAAACCTATTAAAAGAGGGAATTGAGCTAGGAAGAATGAGGTATATGTAATTGCCCTTGTGAGCACAATTTTTCTTACTTAATAGCGCAGCTAATCTGTAGCATTCTCCTAGCAATAATCAGTCTGAATGCTCTGGAAATTGCTATCTCCAGTGCATAATTCAGGAAAACAAACAGGTGCTTTTAGATTTCCTTCAGTGTACATTCTAGATCTAGAGTATCATTTTATAAGATCAGTCCCCCATCTCACTGATATATATTTACCTACAATTCAAGGCCTACAGAGTTTGTCCCTTTTTGTTCTGTTTTAGAGTTTTTAGTAGATATTTAATGGAAGTAGAAATACCAAATAGATATGTACAATCAAGATTTTACCCCAAGAAGCATGTTCACATAGGCAATGATTAGTCATACTTAAAGTGAAAAATATTGAGTTTCTCTCCCAAGACAGTAAAATTAATAATATCAAGCCCTTCACTATCAAAATATCACAGTAATTCTGAGGTAGGACATGAAGTAAATTGCTTTTAGTGCTACTTTTTTGTTTGTGTAATCTTGCCACCCGTATTGTCAAAAGGGCAGTAACAGTCCCTGTGCTACTTACCACATTGCCAGAAAATGACTTTTAGATCTCTGAAAAAGTCAAACGCTTTTGCTTTATACACTATCATTTTGTGAAATGAAACTCTAATCAAGTTCAATCTTTTCATTTTGTGGGTAATTAAGGATATAGATCTTAACCTTGACTAGAAGAGGTTACGCTTCTCTCCGCCGTGGTCTTCAAACCCACCAGTTCTGTCTGCTCAGTAGCAAATTACCGAATTAGCTCCTTTTGTGCTCTTTACCTTATGCTTAACTTCACAGCTCTCTCCTCCCCACAGTACTGTCATATGCTAGTGGCTCAGAAACTAGCTGCACCAGCCACTCTTAAAATTCTAACAGGGTGGAATTTTTCCTTGCATAGTTTTCATTATCAGTGGACCTCATGTGCCCAAGGCCGGAAAGAATGTCCATTGTCATGATTGGTCTTATTTTCACTTGGGAAGAGTAGTTCTTGACATCATAAATCTTTACAAAGTACTGATATTCCACTCCCAGATTCCAATATAATTGGTTTGTAGTATGTCCTGGGTATGGCAATATTGTAAAACTTCCCAAGACATTTAAATATGAAATCAACACTGAGAACCACTAACAGAGTAACACGTAGAATCTTTCTTAGAGAAACTTTTTTTAATATTTGCTTTAAAAGTCATAATTTTCAAGTGTAAAAAGTTATCAAAAAATTTCTATTTTTTTCTTGACAATTCAAATCAATAGAAATATTCCATATCTTAGAAGAAGCTACCCTCTGGCTTCACTAAAACAAAAGTAACTGTGACTGCTTTATATAAGGCAGACAATATTTTATAATTTGACCTACCGAGATCTTTATAATCCCTGAGGAGACAAAACACAATATGAAAGAAAGTTATTTCATTTCAAGTGATAGATACTGAGCACTTTAAGTAGCCTTTTTAAAATTTATTTTTATTTTTATGTAACTTTTTAAAAAGCAAAACCAGGATATAATATTATTTACAAATATTTTATATTGTGATGTATAGAAGTAATATTCTTTGCTGCTATGCAAGTTGAACATAATCAAGGGTTGAAGAAGTTTGTGAACTGATTTAGACTGAAGAGTTTTTCCCCAATTTTTATTCATGTGTCCAGATATGTTCAGTTCCTCATTTACAGATACTGTCCACATAGTGATCAAGTCCTTAAGTAGCAGACATGAGTGCATGTAGGGCTGTGAGACATGACAATGTTATATGACAAATTCGAGATTCGTCCAGGCCTAGATAGCTTTCCTGTCTTAAGAATACTTCTCAAATGTAAAAAAAAAAGATCAGAACATAAAAAATTGTAGACATTAAGTGTTCATTTCAATACACCATCAGATATCAGCAATACAGTTATCACAGCTAATCATATATATATATATTTACATTTTGCCTTCCATCTTTCTTTTTCCTTCTTTCCCTCATCCTTGCATGCTTGTGTCTGGTGATCTGAGCAACTGATTTGAAGGTAACAATATGCACTGGAATTACAATGGTGAACTCCTATTATCTTGTCTAGTGATAGTCTATAATATCTCTAATGTTTTATTGAAGAATTATTTTCTTATTCTCTTTATTGGTTTGAGCAATCTTTCATTCCTAATCTCACAATATGAGCAGTGTAGTTGAGGATAGTGATATGTAATGTAACAACCAGTGCTGATTTGTACTATTTTGCCTTTAGACCTTGTATCACTTAGAATGTTCTTGCTCTGATTTGTTTATGTTCGTGATACTGGTATGCTGCTACTGTTCTATTTTTTTGTTTGTTTCTCATTTACTACTATCTTTAAAATAGAACTTTAAAAATGTGAAAAAAATGTCAACATTTTCCAAAAAGTTCAAAGAGCAGATATATATTACATGGGAACATTATTTTCTTCACCACCAATCAGTGTATCACTGATACACTGAAGAATCATTTTGCTGCCTGTCATACTGACAGAGAGAAAAGGAAACACATCTAGATGATATCTAAATCTTACCTAACAGAATGCTGGGATGGAAAGGAAGAGGGCATGACAGGGAGATATTTTGATTGCAATTAGGACACAGCATAAGAAAGATCCAGAATGTGGGATGCACTTCAAAGCGAGGATTGAATGCTATCTGACACTGGTGAGTAAGGGTGTGAGAGTAGGAAGACCATTGTAGGGCTGAAGAGAAACTCAGGATTCCGGGCCACCGACTCTCAGTGTAAGATTTTGGGTGGGGATTGAGAACAGAAAACGCAGGAATAATTTCCTATTGCATGTTTAAAAGTAGCAATGTGTTGGACAATGGTGCTGAGACTGTCAAAGCCAAATATCTAGTAATGATTTATGTTTTTCTCGGTATCTATTAATGCCTTTAATAAAGAGTAAGAATTTAATGACTAAATGGGCAAAGATAGAGGGGGAGGCACAGGTGAAGTGGGACGGGGAGGAAGGGAGGAAAGAAACACAGAGAGTTGATATAAAGGTAAGAAAAATAAATTGAACTCAATTAAAATGATTTTTTTCTCCCCTTAAACAACTGTAGCTCTTCCTTGCCTGATGATAATTTTTTTCCTAATGTGCATTTCTGCTGATCCAGTACCATAGCCACAGGTTATGATATTGAGAGCAATTCATTGCATTCATCTTTTATTTTCTTCTTTTTAACATGGTCACTGGCATAAAGAAGACATTCTGAAAATACACGTAGTAACTGAATTTAAACCCCCTATCCTACCTTGATCTTCTGGTTTTCCAAGCTGGATAAAATTAGACATCATCATGTTTTTCCTGCTAGGAGTATAGACTATAGTACTTTTGAGCCTCAGGAACAGCTCCATCATTCCACAAAGAGCTAGCATTTAGGTTACAAAGTACATTTACATCTATTAATTCAAGGTGGCCTATTAAAGTAGCAGATGTCTTTGCAAGCATACTGAAATAAGTTCTGAAGAATCATTTTGCTGCCTGTCATACTGACAGAGAGAAAAGGAAACAGCATTTTCCCTTAAACTAAAATGCTTGATCATAGTGTCAGGAATTTCATGAATTAAAATTTTTGACATTGATACTTACAAATGAGCATTATTGAATTTATTATTAATCTGGATGAAAGAGAATGTGCAAATTTCTGCTAAATATATGGCATGTTTTTATAATTATAATCAGCTAAACTGCATAAGTGAGTGATACTGTTTAAATTAGGAAATTAAAAGTTTGGATTATTTTTCTTCAAATTTGCAACTGCTCCTCAAGGAAGTTAAAAGCTTGTTGGATATCAGAATTCTCCAAAGCCACTGATTGTGTGTTGTTTACAATCAATCTACAATTTGCCTAGCTGCTTCCAATAAAATATTAATGCAATCAAATCTAAACTGTTTTCCTTCATATTCATCTTATCTAGGGTCATACTGTAAAGCACTTTTATTAAAATGAGGCAAGCACATTTGCTGTTTAACTGAACATATGTAAATTTGGAAATCTCATCCTGAGGTACTCAAGAACTTTGACTTTGCTTTTCAGATTGGGATTTCAGTGTCTCTAACTATGCCATTTTTCTAAAAAGCATTTTTTTGTTTGATATATGGGTATGCTGGGCAATATGCAGATTAATAAGAGGTATAGGATCAACTTCTGATATTTATAGTATAATTTGGGAGACAATAATACACTTTAAAAAGTGAAAAATGAAAAGTAACATGTTCTCAAGCAACCCAAATGACATCAACCAAGGAATGGATAAAAACTGGTATTTTTATACAGTGGAGTACTACTCAGCTATAAAGAATGATAAACTTGAAACATTTGTAGGGAAACGGATGAAATTTGAGATCATATTCTTAAGTGAAACAAATCAGAATCACATGTGTAAACATCATATTGGCTCCAGTGCAAGCAGCTGAAACAGTAAATAAGACCCAAAATGTAAAATAGATATTGTGAAATGGGAAGAAACTTCTCCAAAGGCAAAAGAAACTGGAATGAGAGAAGAGAGAAAAGAAGGAAGGGGAAAGGGAAAAAAAATATATATATATATATTATATATATACACATACTACTAACTGCTATTAGTTCATAGAAAAGGAAGGTTCATGCCTATATTATTTGATCAATTTTTCATGCCTGTATCTTGTAATATGAGTAGCTACTTTGAAGATAGCAATGCACAATATGCATTGTTACTCTCCTACAATCTTGTTTTGAAATTGTATACCATTGTTTGTATTGTTTATTTTTTTCTGTTAAATTTTAAAAAAGAATGCTACATGCTATCATTTGTAAGGAGGAATAGTTCTCCATAAGGCTTTGCGGTAGTTCAGGGGATCAGAGAGCAAGACACCCAGACAAACAGCACAGTGAGGAAACCTCCTCTGGCATGGCTGCCCTGTGCCTTTCTTGGAAGTAGAGAGCACTGTAAAAATAATTCACTAAGAGGCAAAGCTCATTTATGCTAAAATGACCGTGTATTAAATTAGAGATTTTGTTTGTGCTTAAGACAAGTTCTCAAGCCTGGGAAGTAGACAGATCAAAATGTAAAGAACAAGGCCTCTTTGCACACACAAAATGAAAAATAAACAAAAGAAAATGCCAGAATCCTTTGACAATGATTTTGATCCAAGTAAAAGTGGAGTGAAATAAAAATGATGAAAGTATTCTGGCACAAATGGACATAAAGCATTTCTTCAAATGAAAATAGCTTTATTTCAAAAATAATTCCATAAAGACCTAGATGATGATCTGGGGGCTTTGATTCTCAGAAATAACTGAGATTAAACTAAACCTTTACCTGGATACGACTAGAATACCCCAAAACTTCTGTGATGGTCATCCCAATTCCACGTTTTGTGAGTAGGGAAGCCCCAGATTCACTTCATGCTGAACCTTGCCATGTGAGTTAGCTACCGTGGGTCACTGGCTTCATCATTCTCCGCGGCTAATGGGGCACACAACTTCTCACTTAATCAAACACTGATTAGTTTTGATGCAAACCTAACATTTCACCAAGCATGTTGTTGGTGCACCCTGTCACATCAATATATAAAGACTGCCACAGCCGATTAAACACACCAGAATTCATTGCTTTGGGGCAAGGCATCACTTGAAAACAAATTTTATGGATCTTCCTAAGTAAGTACATAACATACACTTAATGTTTCTCACTGTTGAAATTTTGGACTCAGGAACTTTCTTGTGTACATGTATGGTTGAGGATGAGGATGTCTTACACCTTGTAAAAAGCTGGCCACTACTCTCTAGATGCCTTCTTAATCACAGCCCTTGTAGGCGACGTTCAAAAGTGTCCTTAGATGTTTTCAAATGTCTTCTTGTTAGCAAAATCACTACTAAAAACCCTTAAGCAAAATAAAGGAAGGAAAAAGAGAAAAAATAGCAAATTAGGTAATATTTTTCAAGCATGTGGTTGACTTGTGAAGTGGATTGCAAACCATTTTTGGACAATTCTCAAAGTCTCAATGAACAATATACAGTGTGCAAAGAGGTCAGAATGAGGTAAATAGGACTACCAGATATTTGAATACGCATAGCAGAGAGTTGGAGACCTTTCTCTTTTAATTTACAGAACCATTTTAGAAATCCGATTGTACCTAAAAATATAGAAGGGACACATATTGGATTAAATGTTAACAGCATTTGGACTTTACCATTATGTACACTATTAAAAGAAGATACTCTCTGAGCTAATTTTGAATGAAAGCTCTAGTATTCACGACAAGCAGAGTGAAAGATGGTAATTTTCCTTTGGGGAAGCATGAGTTTGGGAACATATGACAAGAAAGCCGCTATACCCTAAGACTCTGGACACCAGTCATACACAGACACGAGGTGAATAATAACTGAGCTTAAATACCACAGGATGAGAAGTTTCTTTGGGGCCAGGAATGAAGGTTCCACAATCTTTGCAAAGAGAACAGGTCCTGCAGGCATCCAGTGTGGGTGTACCTTGCTCTAGTAACCATATTGCTTTCTCTCATTTGCAAGTGGATAGCACACCATGTGGAGTGCAGTATTAGCAATAGGAAGAAAACTAAGGGTAGTTTATTATCCAGACATGCTCTATGCAATTTGTTTTATTTTTAGAGCTTATGAAGTACTTTTCATCACAACCCCATATTACTGTGACTTTTAGATTAGTGGGTTTACTATCCTGAGTTGTTCAACTAATATGTAATCATATCCTTTTTATGATATGAGGAAGTATAATATAAAGTTAATGTAAAAAATGTAGTATAATATGCAAAACTGACATTATAAATTTCTCCAGTGCTTGAAGTGATCTCATACTAAATCTCAATATTATAAAAGGATTTCAGATATATTGAGTTTAAATGAGATCTTGTCACGAAAGGTGAGATGGCTTAGTTTAGGATATCATGTGAAAATATGAATTAATTTCTACCTACTCACATACACTGCTACACATTTACATATACCATATGTTTGCATATCACCACATACATTACAAAAATGGTTAAAACTGCTTCATTCAAAAATTCTTCTTTTTTCCTAACATATCTAATATGTTTGACCGCCTTCCTTGTCTCCTCCATCCTGTCACCCATCGTGGCCAGTTTACACAGAAGAAATGCAATTAGCAGCTGTACTTCCCCAAACTTTCACCTCTCTCTTGTTTACTTTCCTCCTTTTAAAGTCATGCTAACTTCACTTAAATCCCACTTAATGTAAGGATGGCTTTCTTCATTGGGAAAAACTTTCGTGTACATCTTTTGTTTGTTCTTTACATAGTGAGTCACCTCACATGTAGAGACAGCAAGCTTTATCTCTTGAGGACATTTCACAGTGGAAATTCGTTGAAGAGAATGTCATTACTGTTCCGAAACAGTACAAAATTTGTTACCCATCTATAGTTCTGATTTTGATAATAATTCATTTACATCATATTCTCCACATTCTTGTTATAATAACCTCCAAACTTCAGTGAGTAGACCCTTTTTAAACAATAGTTTGAATGACAAGGGGGAGCACATCAGTTTTTTATTGTAAGTAGAAGAGTAGCAACAATATGACATTATTACCTCCATCAAACTAATTTCTTTGGAGATTACTAAAATGGATCTAGAGTTTAGGAAAATGTCATAATCTCATGATTATAGACAGTAGCGTCCATAGACTGGATATTTCTAGAAGGTATGTCAAGTAAGAACAATGCTGCATTCAAGAGTGATGATTTTAAGATGTATTTTTAACTCTATCTGGAAAGTCCAGGTATGCATTTCTTTGTGTGAAAGTGGAAAAGAGAACTGTGAATACGCCAGAGAAAAGAGGACACTATATTAAAGACAGGAAAGAACCAGCAGGTGGCTAAATATAATAACCAGCTAGAAAAGTGTCCAACAAAAGTTCCAGCATGACTTAATCACACAAAACAAGAAGAAAGTTTCTAATGCAGTTTCCTCCTCTCTCCTGAGACACAAGCCACTGAATGACTGTGCTAGTAACAATGCAATGCTCACAAGTCAGACTGAAGGAATAGTAAACTAAGGAGCAACACTTTTGGCAAGGTTGATGGATTTAGGAGCCACGAAAACTGTTGGAAGCAAATGAGAGATCTCCTAAATTATGTGCTGAGGATCAAAATACTATAGATGTCTAGTGTCCTAAGTTAAAGGTCGTCATGTAAACTCAGAAGTTTCAAGAGAAGAGTTGAAGACTGCTATGCTCAGCCGTAAAAACAGACGACGTTAATAGCCATCATCAAAATTGAGGCTGTTGTAAATAAATAAGATTAAACCAATCAGTGTCATCCTTATACCTATTCAAGGAATGCTTCTGAATTGAATCATGGGATTTAGAATCACAAGCATGCCTAAAATAGATGTGTTAAAGAACATTCAAACATCTCCATAACTTAGAATGTGGCACATGATACTGGCAGAGTGCAACCTGAAACCAGAACATCTATCCCTCTGGCTGCATTTAAGACCCCTAGGCAATGCTCCAAGTCTCTCACCTTACATGTTTAAAAAAATAGATAGAGGAATCAGTGAGTGAGTGAGTAAGTGAGTGAGTGAAATAAATCTCCCCTGACTGGAACTTTTCAGGGCTTTGGACTGTGCTTCAGACCTTTTCGTAGAGCACTGGTCTGAAGTGAAAGCAAGATTTTAGCCCAGGAGACACTTGGGTGAGAGAAGGGGAAGAGTACTTATGAGCCCTTTCTCTTCAGCAACATGAAGGTTAAAAAAAAAAAAAAGATTAGCCCAATTAATCATTATTTGCTGGTTATGCCAACTAGATTTTTAAAACCTATTCTAGACTATGATCCTTAGAGATAATTGCCAAAGTGAAATAATTAAATTTTTCCAGTAAGACATACAATTCAACAGAAAAAGAGTGAAGAAGAGTGAATCATGGTCTTTGGAAGACACTGAAATTATTTGAATTTACACTGTCTAGAATATTTGGTATAAACCATGATTTGCTTTTATTATTATCAGTAAAAGTTTAGCTAAAGAAGGTGGAAGATATGAAATGTTTCACTTTACAATGATTTTAAAACTTTTAAAATTTCAAAGATATTTTTACACTTCTAAATAGAAACAGTATGTGAAACATACATAACATTCCAGCAAAAAAATAAGACAAATAAAACATAGAAATGAACACAATATCCAAGGCTGAACAATAAGATTCACGTACAAATAATCTCAAAATTCATTTCTGTAGAGAATTATATTTTCTGGCACTTATAGATCAAGGAAAATGAACAGAAACTGGTGCAAATTGGGATCATGCTGCTATTTTCATTTTCTTTATAATATCCTACTCCCCCAAAATGTGAAAGAATATAAGCAATAATCTATAGAACTAGATATGGCTTTAAGAAATGGTGGAAACTACAAACTCAGAAAGGAATTTATGGGATAAAATTAAAACATTCCATAATTTTTTTCTGTGATGATATTATTTTACTCTTTGTTATTCCATGGTTACATATATTATTTAAAATGCATGGTATATTTTTAAACCCAACCAGTAATTTAAGGATTTTGTTGGCAACTGCAGTTGCTATTGTCTCAGTAGGCTAAATTTAGTAAAATTACACAAATAAAATAACTACTGCTATAATAACTCAACAAGAGCCGTTGATGATGAGAGCGTTGAAAAGAGAATTATCTACAAGGAGGCATGAGGGAACTTCTTGGAATGATGGAAATACCTAATAACTTCACTGTGTTGGTGTTTACATGATTATAAGCATTTGTCAAATATATCAGCTATACACTGAAAGGGATCAGTTTCACTGCATGATAATCATGCCTAAAAATTGACTTTGAAAATAATGCAAAATTTGTTCCTTAAGCTCTAATCATTTACAATATTTCATTTAATGATCTAACAGTAACTTGCTTTAAAGAGCTAGCTAATTTGGTACTATCAAAAAACCAAAATATATTAAAACTCTGAGAATAACAACACAATTGTTAATGTTGACAAAATAAAGCTAAGAGAGTATGAAATACCAGCTTAAAAATATGTCAGTCTTAGTTTATTAGACATCCAAATGCCAGGACCCTTCAATAAAATATTCAGATATACTCAGCAATATTAATCTGTTTACATTTTGCTAAATTCAATCCTCTAAAATTGGATATCAATATATAAATTCCATTTTTTTGTAATATGCAGATGTTTTAACAACTTTGTTGAGGCATAATTGACAGTAAAAGTTTTAAAAGTTTAACATACTCAAACTCGAAGTGTTTGAAGATCAGTATCATACATAAAATCATCATCACAATCAATGCCATCATCTCCAGTTCATCACCTCCCAAAGTTTTCTTACCTCTTTCATACTTTTTTACTTTTATGTCTTTGCCTTGCTTTATTTTTCCTTTTATGGGAGGAGAACTTATCATTTTAGCAAAATTTTAAGTGTAAAATATAATCTTGTAATCATATGACCCATGTGGTACAGTAGAGTTCTAGAATTTATTTATCATCATGATTCTAACTTTGTACTTTTTGACCAACACCTTCTCATTTTCTTCTTCTCCCCTTGTAATCACCGTTCTTTCTCTTTTGAAATATTTGACGATTTTAGATTCTACATGTTAGCTAGATCGTGTAATATTTGTCCAAAAAAGAAAAAAAAGGAGATATTGTGCCAGTTTTATAGCATAATTATGTTAAAATCAATTATTTAGTTTAGACTAAATAATTTAGTTTAGACTTTTAGACAAAACTTAAATGATCTTCCATCTGTCCTGTTGGTAAATGTCCCTCAAGTATTAGAGGTGAGTCTGACATCCCTTAATCCATGAGAGTATTTACAGGTAACCTCCATGAATAAAGAAAACAATAGCCACTAAGGCTATCCCAAGCCAGAATGATTAGAGAACTTACAGCGTATACGCCCTGCAACTAGAAGAATTCATACTTAGGTTGGACTGTACCAGAGAAGGAAGTCACCACAGAGAGAAGATGCTTTGCACTACGAAGGTCAATAAATGATATGCTGAGTACTGGTGTTCGTAAACACCAAACTATCTCCTGAATGCACTGCGGTTTATTTTATTAGACTTTGTGTTAGGCAGTTCTCAACATTCACTCATTTATACATTACAAAATTCAAGATGGGTATCATGGTCTCCATCTCATAGCTAAGGAGGCCCAGGCCGAGACAAATTGAACTAAACAGCTTTCCCAAACTTAGCCTGCCCAATAGGACAAGGTCTGGATTTGCATCCTTATCCATCAGCCTCCATCAGCCATGCTATTTTTCATTATGTGCCACTGTGTTTAATGTATTTCTGTTTTAAAAGATTTCCAGAAGTTGTTTCAGATGCTGTCAAAACCCTACTATATCCCCTCAATACTCTCCATTCCGTACACACCAGCCCACTTTTCAGCTCACCTTCCAAAACCCAACTTCTGTCTCTTGTTGCTAGAGGGCTCTCTCTGACCTAAGAACCAGCATTGAGCACTTTGATGAAACCTTAAAAATACTAGTGGTCAAGGTTCCCTGAAAACAGCCCCTTGACCAAGCACTGTGAGGGTTACATACACCCTTCCTCTTCACAATCTGAGAAAACGCCGAGGTATGTGTCTTCAGTATTCCCAGTGGAATTACACTCCTTTGGACTTATTTGGAAAATGGTAACAACATTAGTTTTACATTCTACAAATAGAATGTAATGTAGTCTGTAAAATATTTAGTACATAGGCAAATGTTATTTTATTACAAAAATGCATGTAATTATCCACTCAATCCTTCCTGATTAAAAACTTACGTAGAATTGCAGTGCTTCACATTACTACTTTCTTACTGTCAGTCTACAGTATTTTGAAAACTCTCCAAATTAGAATCTCCAGTGATTCAAATTAAATTGCTAAAACTCTATTAAAATATAATAAAAAATTAGAGATAGTTTAAATGAAAAGTGGTTGACAGAGCTGATTATAACTGAAACTAAGTCTTCTATTTTACCTCTTAGGGCATAATCTGAAATACAAAAACAACTAAAGGACTGCAATTTTTTTGTATTATCGGTCCTGCATCACAGATACTAATGTATTTGAGATTATTATTTCTTATGTGTATAAAATCAGTTGTCATTAAAATATTCAGTATTAACTACTTTAAATATGCTTAAATATCCTTACATAGGAAAGCATCCTCAAATTTTAGATTCACTAAATTAGTACTTTTCCTTATGTAGGTCTTGGTCAAAGTATTGTCACCCTTGGTATAGATTCTGAGTACAGTGTGAATATAAGAGTACAGGGAGATAGTAGAGTAAAAATAGTCTATAAAATTTAAATGTCAGGCAAATGTAAACAGCATTATGAAGTATCCTAATATAGGTTTGGTTAAAAAGAGAAAAACTGTTAAAATATCTCTATAACTACCTAAAGAAAAGATCACTAAAGTAATATTTATCCTAAGATATTTAAGAATTTTAAGACATTTCTGGAATTTAAATGTTAATTATTTTATGAATGTTCTATGTAGTGAATATTCATGTTTGAAAGATTTTGTAAAGTAAATACATAGGGTAAAACAAAGTATCATCATTCTGTTTCACATAATGGTATTATACATGTTTCAAAAAGATTAGAAATATATACACTTTACTTTTTACTTTCAGTGAAGAACTTGATCATTTTTCCACAAACTGAGTGCTTTGTATTCTTCCAAAATTTTGGCTCTGGAAGAGTAAACACTTTCAGACAGAGAGCTACAGTGCTCTAAAGTAAATGAAACTCTTCATCTAATACGTCTAATCACTTTTAAATTAAGATTTATAGCAGTGACCTATCTGACAGACATTAACAGATATTATTTATAGTGGTCTTATTTTGCTTCTAGCAGTTAACATGTATGAATGCTATGAGAATTAAATTAAGGTTGTACCTTTTAAAAATGCTCTCACCAGATTTCAAATGTGTAACACAGATATTGACACCTACAAAAAAATTAGAGTAACATATAGCAATATAAAAAGTACAAGGGAACACTTTTCCCAAACTCTTTTTAATTCATTGGTTTTAACCAATTGTTGTTAACCAATTCCCCACTGTAATAGTGAATATTTAACACTCAGTCTGTTTCTTGACTCCATACACACACACGCACACACACACACCTGCCCTGTACTTTGAAGTGAGAAATGGAATAAAATATTTATCATGATAACAGGAAAAAACTCTACATTATGGCAAATTAATATTTTTTTCTAAGCTTAAAATATCAAAAGGCCAAACATTTATATCAACAGAAATTTATCATGATTATATATATGATGAAGCCAGCATTGCATCAAAATTGGTTGAACTTTTTCTTTGAATTTTGGATAAAAATCTGTCTGAATAAGAGTAGAGAGGTAAAGAGAAAGAAACTAAAATCATATCTGAAAAAGAGCAACAAGGATAATCAGTATCCAAAAGAAAAAATTAGAGGCAGTTGGGAAAGGCGCTGATTAGACTGAATTGACTTCTTCATTAATCTGATAGAGTAGAACAATGAAAGCTCCCACTCAAAGTTATTACCACCCCCATCACCACCACTCCTACCCGCTAATGCAAATAACTGTTACTGTTCATGTAAACTAAGTGGAACAGGGAATCACAGCACTGAATGGGGATTCTGCTAATTAAAATTGCTATAATTAAATGATGAAGCAATTCTATATATTGAGTACCCAACAACTCTATTAAGCAGCTTTAAAATCTGCTTTTAAATCTTGAGAAACGTGGGGTGAGATGACTTGAGATTCCTAGTTTCTCATCATTTGTAAGATGAACGTGTTTATTTCCCTCCCTGAGGTTGTGCATGTGGTAAATCAATCCAATAAATAGAAGTTTATTTCTTAATGCTTTCTTATAAAAATGACATCCCAAATGCAAGTTAGCAAACTGAGAAAGGATAAAATAAATGTAGTGATTAAACAGGTAAAGTATATTTGTATGTTTAATATTCACAAAATCCCTTTGAAGTAAATGGTATTGTTCTTATTTTACAAATAAGAGAGCAGAGGCAGAGAATAAATAAATGTAGGAGTTGCGGTGCTGGGGATTTAGCTCAGCGGCAAAAGCACCTGCCTGGCAAGTGCAAGGTCGTGAGTTCGGTTCCCGGTACCGGAGAAAAACAACAACAACAACAAAAAAAAAATGTGGGAGTTGCACAAGAATAGAAACATTCAAAAATCAGAATATTCGAATAACCCAAAATTCCAGAATCAGTTAATTAACTTACAAACTTCTTCAAATTACAAGTGAGAGATCAGGATGTGTAAAATTTTGGAAAAAATTCTGATCAGATTTTCCTAGAATTGGAAGAATGATTCTTGAGAAAGAACTTCTAGTTTCCAGCCTAATGCCTTTAGCATCAAATAGCTAAAAGTGGGGTGCAATATAGTGCCCTGTAAACATTATTTGCTCTGAGCTCAGTTACAGTGGTGAGTGACACACACAGAAATTCCCAATGGGTCAGAGACATTACTTTCCCTATGATGAACCTTCCTTCTTCCTACTGATTAGTCTCTGGACTCATTTCTCAGGATTGAGTATTTGTGGTATCTATAGAGAGTAGGGGACTCTTAGTGTTTTTTCAAACCCATCTCTGATATTTAGTGTAAGATTTCAGAGCAATATAAGGTGAGTGGCCTTCTCCCTTAGTTCCACATGAATTAATATTCTATAGAGCTATGTCAAGAAATATATGATCTTATCTTGCCCCCCATTGCTTTTATTGCCCAGTGGCACTGTTTGCATTCTTGCCATGGGAAAAACAAAGTGAAGAGAAGAATGGGAGAGAATTTAAATAAAATGAACTAATAACATTGCAGAGAGTTGAACAATAACAGTGCAGAACAAATATAAAAAAATAGGAAATGGTGAGGGTCCATTAAACTTTAACATGGTGTCATTGGTAATTTGAAGAATGTAAAATTAAGAAGTATGAAGACTGAGGAAAGAACATACATTAAGATATATCTATCTATCTATCTATATATCTTTGTGTATCTCATGTGTATTCTCACTTAAAATACTTTTGATTAACACAAAGGGAGAGATCAAACACTAGCTATGAAAGATAAAGTAAGCACAGTTTTTTCGTTAATGGTGGGCAAAACTTGAACACAGAAGGACCAGAAACTTCAGATGAAGGAAAACACTATAGGACACATAGTCAGAGACGTGGATGATGAGCAGTTATCCATGGCAGCCAGGATAGAACAAATTTTGGATGTGAAGGAGGGCATCATTTTTAAAGAAACCAAAATAAAGCTGGGTTTTTAATCATTTTTAAATTTTTTATATTCTCTTTAAAAGAAAGCAAAGTTGACTGGATGGAAACACACAGAAATGCTTTTGAGGGTGAGAGGGTTAATGAAGGTTCACACTTAGTGGTCTCAGCAGTCATTGCGAAACAAGAGCTGAAGCCGTTTGCTGAGAATGAGAAGAAGCTCACAGGGACAGTGAGAGAAGGGACAGTGATTACATGATCTCAAGAAGAAGGGTTTCTGAAAGAATCTGGGAGTCCAGCTAACGTGGGAGATAATGTGTCAGAATTTCAGGACAAACAATCATGGATCTGTTCCACCTTGGCAACCTGGGTAAAGGGACAGAGGAGATAAACAGGTGGATTTATACATGCTTGTTATTTCTTTTCTGCACATGTGGCTCAAGTGCTTTTAGGTTATGTGCCTTATGTAACACGGACAACGATGAGAAATATACAGCTGAGCATCTGTAACTTTGATTTCTTTGGAAGAAATGTGGATCAAGGCCTGTGTTTGAGGAGCATCCCTAGCTTCTCTAAAGTTATACTAACATGTTAGATTATAAGCGGTTGCTTGCATGGACACTGCAACTGGAACTCTTGCTTTCAAGCCCTGCCTCTAGCAGTTACAAACTGTGTAAATTTGCATCAGTTTCTCAATGTCTCATTTCCTTAACTTTAAAATGAAAGTGAAAGTAATTTGAAAACATCTTGGAGATTCACTGACCTGGTGCCTGGAGTGGAACCTGCCTGGTTATATTAAACAGTCCATAAATATTGGAACTAATTATACTACAGGAAAATTCCTGACTTAAATTCAGTGCAGTCTGCATATAATAAGAGTAGAAATTAATATACAGCGAATGAAGCCAGAAATAATCATTTGATTTTTCTACTATATTATAAGTAATATATGGAGTATTCCTTTTCTCGATTCCATTAACTATGAAATGTGAATGAGGTTCAGGGTTAATTTTTTTAAAAGCAGTTAGTTTTCTCCACTAGTGACAGAACCTATTAACTCACTGCCACTTACTCCATTTCTTTGCACATGGGAAAATCTTAATTCAATTTTGAATATAGTTTCAATGGCTGAGAGTAATTTTATCACCAGCTCAAGAGATCATTATTTGGAATTTCCTATGAAATATAACACTTACCGGCAAAAGGCCTGCATATGCTAGGGAGAACAGGGTCATAAAATTTGAAGAGAATGTCCTTTCTTCTCTAATCAGAGGCAATGAGGTGAATAATTATGAATGACTGATGTATCCTTTTGCATAAGGCAAGGGAATAAACAATGGTCCTCTAAGTTCCCAGTCCTCTTTTCTGTTTCATTGGTCTTGGAGAAAGGTGTAGTGCCAAACTTGTACAGACCCTTCTGGCAGCTGTGCTCCAAATAATTGGACCAGTGACCTCAGCATCATCTGCTGGAAATACAAAATCTCAGCATTCATTTTGGACTTATCCATACAATTCTCTACTTTGAAAAGATGTTTGGGTGTCCACGTGCTTGTTAAAGTTTGAGGAGAGCAAACTAATGAAGATGTCCACAGTCCCTAGGAAAATGAAAGCTGTGTTTGGATTTCTCAGCATTCTGCCCTTTTCAGACTGACCAGACGCACTGATTTCTTACAAATGTGAAGTCGTACTAGAGCAAAGCTGGGAAATTTGAGAACAATTCAGAAAGACTTCCCATCTATCTATGTGATGTCCAGGGAAGCATTTGGATATTTTACCCACATTTCCTTTCCTTTCCCACAACTTGGTGAAAAAAGCCCCAGGTTTTCACCTGCTACCTCCCATTGACCTTGCTTCTCCTCACAATAAGGTAGACTTTTGCTTGAAGAAAGAGGATGTTGATGGAGTGTGTGTCAGTACAGCTCATCAATTTTGCAAACATGGCTTTTGAAAACAAAATCATAAAAATAGAACTGAACATACAGTTTGAAGACTAGGGATAAATTTTATTATGGCAAAACTATTTTTTAAACCTACAAGTTTGTCCTGGGAGTTATGTCCCTTATCAATAAAAATAGTTGTTTTGCCAAGTTGTCAGGCTGAGTGGATGTAGACCAAGGAAGGTGGGACCATGCTGTACAAGTGCATTTGTTTAAAGTTATGGGTGAGTTCGTTTTGTTTTACTCATCATATTGGTTCTGTATGTTCTTAGTATTTAGGAAGAAAGAAAAAAATGAACTCAGTCTTCAGAACAGTAATTAAGATAAAAATTTTTAGGAAGAAAGAAAAAAATGAACTCAGTCTTCAGAACAGTAATTAAGATAAAAATTGAATTCTCAGTTACACTAAATATATGACGTAAATCAAATTTATATTTTGAAGTACACGACAAAATTAAAATTACAAGAGTGTGGGTGAAAAATTTCTAACAAATTTTTGTCTGACTTAGTTTTAAAAGTTTTTTCCCTCAGGACTAAAGTCTTTAAACATAGTAAACTGTGTGTTTCCCAGTGCTAAATTTATCACTTAATATAAATATATTCTATTTTACAACTGAATATTTTTTTAGAAGATAGGCACTCTTTAGCATTGCTATGGCTCCTGTGGGTTGATTTCTTTCTCAGAATTCACTATGAAAGTCAAGGTGAAGAAATAATTGAAGAAAGAAAAGCCAAATTAAGTTATATGAAAAACATAATTATGATTAATTTTAATAGCTAATCTAAAGTTGTAATGTTTTTATTCTTTAATTGACACTCTGAGAAATTGATATTTAGATTTTGGGATTCAAAAACTACCTGCGACCTAAGGCTGTATGATCACATTATAAGGGGAATCCAGGCAATATGTTACAGTAAATTGGAGCAGTGCTCCTCACCCACAGGGAAAAGCTCTGGGTCTGTGTCCATCCTAGCTCAGCTGAGTCAGAGGCACTTGGTGGGTGTGGCCTATGCATCAGCATGAAGGACAAACAGGCATGTTAAATAAATGCTCCACTTTGATTCTATTGTACTCGGGGTTGAGATCCACTTTTGGAAGAATTTATTGGAGGGTACTCAACGGATATATATAAAATGCAACTGAGAGCACAAATTTCTAAGCACAATAATTAAGCCTATTTGTTATACATAATATTTGTGAATCAATTTATTTTTTTATTTTAAAAAGAAAAGAAAACAAAATAACAACCAAGACAAAAACAAAACAACAAAGAAAACGATAAAAGTAATACAGAATTTCAAAACAAGGTGATAAGAAGTTAACAACGGTTGTTATACTACATACTATCTCCAGTGAAGTTGCTCAGATTACTAGATGTAAGAATGCAAGACTGATCAAAAAATTAAAGAGAATAAAAAGTGAAAACATTAGAAATGATATAGAGTTTCACTAATCAAGGTAGTAGGGACTCAACAATGGTTGTTACATTGCATATTTTGTCTTCAAATTAGTTGTTCACTATATGATATAATCATGCAAAATTGGTCAGAAAAATTTAAGTATTAATTATTCCTTTTAATAAACCAACACATAAATATATGATTATATAATCTGCAACTAAGCACAATATTGGATTAATGTGTGAAAAAATAATCTTGATGGACAATATGGACATGTAGCTTCTGATGAAAATCACTGAACTCATTTCTGACTCAGTGAAGATTTTATTGTCCTTTATATTTTTACAAGGCAAAGTGTAGTTTCATGAGCATTCTCATAATAAAAATGGACTATAGTTTCAGTTTGAGTAGCTTTGTAAATGGCATAAATATATAACTGGAATTAAGGATTTTAAATTGGATTGTTTCATTTAGTTTTGAGTGGTGATTATTAAGCAAATTATTACTTGCTTTGTCTTACAATGCTCAAGGTTTAAGACATTTCAGTGAATTTCATATTGAAGGATTTTAGACAGCACTGAGCTGTTATTATCTCTTGTTATAAACGTTAGCTTAATGATTTACCCTATGTTTTTGAGGAGTTATTACAAAAAATATGTACTTTTTCTCTGAATTTACCATATTATTTTTGGAATGGTAATTTCTCTGAAAAGTAAATTTTAGTAACATTCACAGCAAATAAAATATTAAAAACTGCTCAGACTTGAAAATAAATATAAACTTCAAATAAGTAAGGCAGTATGCACACTATATTTAAGAACATATTGAAATACAAAAAAGAAATAAAATCAATGTAGAAGACACTTGTTTCCAGAACTGTTGACAATAAATCTACGTAAATTAAGTTGTACACAATAGTTTCACAAATTTTGAATGACTTGAGTGATACCTAAGTTTATGGAGTAAATATAGAATTATTATTATTATTATTATTATTATTAAAGGGGTATGCTAGCATCTACTAATCTGGCATTTGACTAGATCTATAAGAAAGGAAATCATTTTTAAATGATAAAGGTAATTGGTTAAGACACATAAATATGCAAAGGAATGTGAATAGGTGTGTGTGTGTCTGTGTGAAATTTACATCTGAGTTCACGCCCTTGAATATACTGAATCCCTAGATCTGCTTAAACATTTTGCAGTACATTTCACTATTGGAAGATAGTGGTGCTTCTTGTCTTGAATGAAACCTTTTTCCTTGTGATGTGCCCTCCTCAAGATCTAAAAGTTCCCTCTTAGGAAATAGGTCAGCAGCTTGAATTATATCACAAACAGGTGCAAGACCATACCAACAAGTCCTGAAGCCTTGCAGAGGAACTAGGAAAATACATGTGGAACTGAATTCATAGAGAATATGCAATTCTATAAGGGAAGGATTATCTATTCAGAAGGACTGATTTGGAAAACATTCTAGTCAACTCTTTTGTGACGCTCTTGCATTTTTGATTTCTCCAACCTTCTGAGAGGCATTGTTCTAATTTACCCTCTGTTGAATACCTATTAGGACACTGGAAAAATAAACATCCCTTCATATGTTGATATAGCAGATGATAGCAAAGTAGAGAAAATGGATCAGCCATGCCACAGCAGTAATCTGGTAGATAGGAAAAACTACCAGATGGTTATTGCTGCAAGAGATAGGAAAATACTTCATTCAACAATGGTTTAAGCAATATGCTGATGAGAGAGACACAGGCATTAGAGGCTACAGCTTAACTGTACATGAGAATATAGGAAGAAAGATGTTAGGGAAATGATGTCACTGATAACAACGATAATGATGTGTTTCCAAAATAATGGAGTCTAAGTGATGGTTCTTTGTAGTGCAAAGCAAGACAATCTCAATCACTCTCATAATTAGCAAATTAAAATTTCAACCAGGAAACAGCACATAAAATCATAAATATGGATAATATAATGCAGTTTCCTTGAGGTCAAAAAAGATAGGCACACAATATATTTGATATTTCCAACAACAGCAACAATAGGAGATGGATGATTAAGAGAACTAAGACAGACAAACATCTCAATCTCTTCCCAGTTTCAAAATGTGAGCTACATTTTCAAATCTAAACCTGTTGATTGAAGGAAAGGTTGAGTTTCCAAAAGGAAATATCCTGTAGAACTGGAAATTGTTGTATCTTCTTTTCCCCAAGTCTACTACTATTTATGTGAATAACCACAAACTGAAGGAAGGGGAATATTCAAACTTTTTGAAAATTTTTGCAATTAAGACCTGAATTGAGATGGACACCCTCAAAGTCAAATCATCTCAGAATTTCCCTGTGAAGGTAGGAATACGTGGATTCTAGGTAATAAATGGATTCCTGGTGCACAATGAGCTTAATATATGTCTGATGTTTCTGTGATGCACCTGGTAGTTCTTTCTCTAATTATGAAAGAAATAATTTTAATAAGTTTCTATGGTCATATCTTCTTACTCTGATATGTCTCCCTTTGTAAAGATCACTTGTAATTATCTTTATCCCCCTAGAAAGTCTAAGAAAATCATCCCCTTTCAAAATCTTTAATGACACCTGTAAAGTCCCTTTTGCCATCTAAGATGTGATGGTTACTCTTCATTGACAACTTACTTGGCTTGAGAAACACTTAAGAGATTAGTAAAACACAATTCAGGTATGCTTTAGTGGGTCATAGAGATGTAACCCTGTGACTTCTATCTGGTCCTTGCCCTTTTCTTCCCCTTAGCTGTGCTTCCTGACTGCCATCAAGTGAGTAGCTTTGCTCTACCATGCCCTTCTGCCATGAATTTCTGACCTGGACCCAACCAACCATGGTCTGAAACCTCTGAAACCATTACCCAAATTACTCTTCACCTTTAAACTGTGGCGGGTGGTGAATGTTTTATACCAGCAGTGGGAAACTGACCAATGCATAAGATAACACATTCTATAGGATGTAGAGCCTGGTATGGGAACATCTTTGGAAGCCATTATTCTACCTACCATTTCTCTCTACTCCTTTTTTTTTTTTTTTTTTTTTTTTTTTTTTTTTGGTTTTTCTCCGGTACCGGGAACGGAACTCAGGACCTTGCGCTTGCCAGGCAGGCGCTTTGCCGCTGAGCTAAATCCCCAGCCCCTCTCTCTACTCCTGATCCCATTAAATATCTCAAAGCCAATAATGTTCAATCTTGTTGCAGATGAGAAAGATCTGGGGAGCTTTAAAAATAGTTATTTTTGGATCTCATCTCCAGAGAATCTTGTTTAATTGATTTGTAGGTATAGTCAAGTTATCTACAGTTCTCAAAATATTCCCAGTGTAACCTATTTTATACAGCAATGATTTATTCCCAAAGTCCTGGAATGGCTCCTATTCCCAAGAAGAATAGATATTCAAATATAATTAATGTCACCTCAATTACTTCCTTGGGGAGCCACAACACATTACATAAAAGCCTAGGAAGAGAGCAGGAAACACTTTTATAACCATGATTTAGCATGAGACAATCGTGCATGCCCTGGTGAGGCCAGCATGGGAGAATGTAAATACGTGATAAAGACTTGTATGACAGTTAACCAATAAAAACAGAGGCCACTCACTCTGCTTACTGCCTGCTGATTGCTGTTGCTGATGTTTGCCTTTGTGTGTTCTCTTTGGCAACCTCACAGGCAAATTTACCCCTTCAGCCCTCATGACCCCAAAACTTCCTTATTCTAGCCACTCTCAAACAGGCTTTTGCTCTATTTGATACACCAAAGTAAACTCAACATTCTTATTTAAAATGGTTTTATGCCCTCAGTTCACCCCATATTGTCTGCAAACCTTTTTTGTAGAAACTATCAGAAATATTAAATTTCTGAATTTAAACTTACCTGTTAATTATAACTATTACTTAAGTTTAAATCTAAGGAGAGCTTACAGAGCTGTTTTGGCATCTTAGACACAACCTAATTTGAATTGTCTAATAATTCCCAGATTAGAGGAATCTGTACTTCTGCATGTGTGTTTTTGTTGCTATAGAAAGTGGTTTACTTTCTTAATATATTAAGCTTACATGAATATTTGGGAAGAATGCACAAGCAATCATAAATCGCTTAAAATACTGTTGTTAAAGTTAAAATTATTTAAGATAAAATTGGCCTTGCATCAAAAAAAGAAAGTTGTGATAAGAATGCAGTGCTTGCAGACTCCGTGATAATCTGACTAATCCTATTGGGTTTATGTACAATTTTTCTGAAGAAAATAATGAGGTTTGGAAAGATAAATTCTGTGACAAAACTATAGGGTCACCACCTAGAGGGCAGGTTGTGTAGAGAAAGAATGTGCAATAGCAAGAGGAATGCTTGTATACATGAAGTATTGTAGAATGGTGATCATTTCTTGTGGGCATAGGCTCAGTGGCATCTTCAAGAGTGCAGGACGGGCGATTGGTGTTGAGACACCTGCCTCTCTGCCTTTCTCCTCCTCACTTCCTTCCCCTTTCCTCCTCCAGGCTTTTTCTGCTCTCCCTTCAGCTGAAGTTAAGTCTCTCCCCACCACTCTTTTCCAAGCTCAGATATTTTTAAGACCCATAATTTACTTTTTTGTGATGATCTCTGTTTTCATTATTGCAACAACTTCTCTCTAGGGACAAAACAAAGAAAACCAGAATAATGTCCACATTTTTTGGAAAAGGAAAGGAAAAATGTACACAAATTAAATGCTCCATAAACTTTTTAGTCACATGTTATAAATATTTCATCTCAATAACACTCTCAGGCAATATCTTTATGAAATAAAAACTGTGGTCCCTGAGCACTTAGTTAAGTGTAAATCTAAATGAACCCACTTAAAAAAGCTTCTTTTGTGACCTGAGGTCACTTCTCTGAGCCTCAGATTTCTTGTTTATAAGAAAAAGATGTTAGATCAGGTGATCTCTAAATACTCTGCTGACTCAAGCTGCTTTGTTGTTATTGAAACTGTAGGAAGAAAAACAGTTTGGTGAGATAGCAACTTGTAAAAATTTTAACTTATTCTAGCCAGAAATTCATTTTAGTAGATTTTATGACAAGATCGGAACAGATGCTGTTTGGCTTTGTAATTAGGGTTTAATTGATTCACAGGCTCGTGATGCCATGCAGTGCAGTGGTTTGTCCAAGTAGGAGAGAATTGTAGCTCTAAATATTTAAATTCTCAGGGATGAAATAATGCCTATGCTTCATGCTGAAATTAGTATTGGTTTTCTGACTTTGTCAAAAATCTTCCCTTGGCCTGGTTTTTCCTTTTTTGTTCCCCACCTCTTCCCTTGCCTCTTCCCAGGATATGTGATCACCTCCTTTAAGGAGACTCCATTTCTGAACTAATTGTGTATTTTCATTTGTATGCTGGACATCTTTACTATGATTCATAAAGAGTTTGGACTCACCTTGTCCAAAATGGGGCTCATTTTCCTTCCCTTCAAAGTGATATACCATTATTCTGAGTTTAATCATCTTCAATTTTTTAATCATTGATCCTGGAAAGCTTCTGCTGTTATCTAGGGTTTCTGCCATTTTTATGCCTCTTTGTCAGTCCAAGGATTCCAGAATAGCCTAAACGCAGTGAAGGCTAGCTCTAGATTCTGATTTCTTGGGCTCATGTCTCAGTTGCCCCACTTCCCAGCAGTGGGGTCTTGGGCCCTTGTTCCAGCTCTGTGAAATGGAGCCAACAGTCCTTCTCTTTAGCATCTTGCTAAGGATAAGATTAAATGATGCATGTACAGCTCGTGGCAGAAAGTAATGTCCTCCTAAATGAGGACAATTATCCTAGTTGGCTCCCAAACTCCTCAGTACTTTTCAAATATCTCCATTTCCATGTGCACTCTTTTATGGGTGTCTTTGTGAGGTATGATAAAAAAAAATATAGTTAGTGCCATTGCCCTGTGCCAGCCAACAAAAAGGTAGACTTATAAAAATTCATGAAATGTGTGTATGTGTCCTCATGCATTTTATTGACCAGGTCTGGCAATGTTGCCTTCTGGTTCTTTGGCAAAATCAAGATGACCATGAAAAGTAAACATTTTCAATTGATTCAGTATATTAAGGCAGTCACAACAGATCAAATAAAGACAACTGAATGTGTACAAAGTGAGTATGTTATATTAATGTCCCTAGGTGATTAGCAAATTACCTTAAACTTCTATGAATTTTATTGCAGAGAAAATGTACTCTTTCAAAGTTGTGGGGACCAGAAATCTGAAGTTAATTTTACTGATCCAAAATCAAGTACTGATAGAGTTTCACTTTCTGTGGGAAAGAATCTGTTTCACAATGCTTCCAACTTCTGGTAACTGCCAGCACTACCTGATGGTGGTTGGATCACTTCAATTTCTGCCTGTCTTTACTTTGTGATGTACTCAGATACATGTGTCCAATGTCTCTTATAAGGACGTTTGTGATGATATTTAGGTCTGACCTGGAGAAACCAGGATATTCTCATCTCAAGACTCCGAACTACATCTGAAAAAATTCTTTCCCAAATAACATAATATTCACAGGAATTGAGGATTAAAGAACATATAGTTCAGGGTTACTGTTAGCCTTCTATACTGTTTGGCAAATGCTGTTGGAATATTTTGGCGTCCTTAATAATAAGAATGAATTTTGATCTCATACCTTCCATGGCAAACAGTTCAATTAGAAATGCTTCACAGACCTAAATGTAAACTAAATCTGGAAAATTCTTATAGAACAACTCTGTCAGTGTGAATTAGGCAAGATCTTTTAGAACATAAGAAACCCTGATCCTACCTAAAATATAAAAAATTTAAAGAACAAAATAAAGGACAAATAATATGAAAAAATACTGATACTGAATGAAATAAATTGATAAATTGGACATCACTAGAGTAATACTCTGATGATCTTTGAAAGACACTGTTAAGAAAATTGAAAGACTAACCAAGATAAGGAAGTTTTTGCAAAATATATGTGATAAATATTTTTTCTAACATATATTGAAACAAATACATCATAATAAGAAAAACAGTCTTCTTAAGTGGACAAAATATTTGCTCTTATACATGAAAGACAAGCGATCTCATCAGATGTGGTGTCACATGCATGTAATCCCAGCACCTGGGAGGCTAAGCCAGAAGGATCACTTCAAGTTCAACGCCAGGCTGAGATATATACTGTGTTCAAGGGCAGCCTGAATTACCTAGTGGAACTCTGTCTGAAAAAACAAAAACAGAGACAGATAGACAGAGAGAGGGAGAGAAAGAGAGAGAGAGGGATTTCAGATAAGTGTATACAAGATCTTTGTCATCATTAGCATTAAAGAAATGCAAATTATACTAGAAAGAAATGCAGAGCTGGTAAAGGCAGAAATTAAAAAACACTAACCGCAAGAGGTGTCATTTTTAATACGACTATTTTTCTATGTTGTTTCCAAATAAAAATCAACCCAAAGAGGAAAATTAAAAAAAAAAACACATTATGAAACTTTTCAAGGCAGAATACTACTCAGCAAACGGAATGAAATACTGATAAATATAATGACTTGAAAATATTTCTAAAGAATTGTGCAATGTGAAAAAAAGCTACACTGAAAATAATACTGTATGGATTGTTTTTATGATTTCAGGAAAAGGCAAAATATGATACAGTAATACATTGATTTTACAATTTTGTTGGCAAACAGAAGCGCTGGGTAAACTTGTGCATCAGGTGACCAACATGAACACAGGCATCTGCTCCAGCATGGTGGAACAAATTAAATTCATAAACAGAGATACCACTATATCTCACTTTTTGAAGACTCCAAAATGTTACCAAAACTCTTAAAATTATCACAGTACTGCTCTTATTGCACTTGTTTGATGTCCCAGCTTAAAAAAAATTGATCTACCTAGTGTAATTATATTTAATATAATCTCTGATAAATTTAGCAATTATCTCTGTTAGTAGTTATTTTATATTATCTTACTATTTGCTTTATGTTTAACCTATGTGTATGTTCTATCATTTACTGACTAGATTAATCAAATATTTACTTTTCACATTCCCTCTTTTAGTGTGCTACAATGCAGTTATTTTTATTGCTTCATCAAAGATTATTAAAGTATACATTCTTTTTGTGAACATAAACTTTTAGGTTACTAAAGTTGACTTCAAGTGATTTCTGGTCTCTTTATTCAATACTGCTAGAAACAGGATATTTCTTATATTTCCTTTTACATATGCTTACATTTCAAACCACAAAGTGAATTATTATTTTTTCACTATTTGTTTCTGTTTACTCATATCCTTACCCTTTCTGTGCTTTTGTTTCTATTGATATTTATGCCTGAAGAGCTCATGTTAATATATTTTATCTCCAATTATCAGATCTTAATATACTTATAAAATTCCTTAAATGAACTATAATTTCTTGCATAACTTAATAGATATTCTAATTTTTATGTATTTAGTAGTTTCTAAATATGAATTAAATGAGAGAGTCCATGCAGAACCTATACCAATACAGTGAGATAGAGCCCAGGGAGAGGATGATGAAAGACCTTCACCAACCCAGACAAAGAATTCATCTCAATAAGGTAATGATAGAATTGCCAAGAATATATCTGGGCTTTAGTTATTAGAAAGTTTAATAATACCAAGATAATGAAGTTTCAAAATTTAGTTCAAAGTTTGACCTTTAGTGATTAATTTCCATGAAGTTTTAATTTTTTCATTAATATATATATCAAGAATTTCACAATGGCAAAATATTTATAATCAAAATTAAAACATATCTTAGGGGCTGGGGATTTAGCTCAGAGGCACATCACCTGCCTGCCAAGCGCAAGGTCGTGAATTTGATTCCCGGTACCAGAAAAAAATAAAAACAACAACAACAACAACAACAGCAAAACATATCTTAGTGGTTGCTATTCTTATTAATATGTCTAAATTTATTTAGCTTTTCAGCACATTTATCATATTGCTATTCTAGTTATTCAAAGTTCAGTTGATTCATGAAGGCAATATATCTGAACCTAACGAGGAAAGAAAAAGAACATGGAATAAAAGTTTCATCTTTGTAGCTAAACTGCCTTTGAATATGATTTAATTAAAGGAGTACTCTGATCAATATAACAGACATCCATTGGACCCTACAACTGACAGTACACAGCAGTGGTCCACAAATGATATATAAAGCAACAGCATCTGGAGATGAAAAAGTAGGTTAATAGATTACAAGCCAGTCATGATTTCCCATTCTGAGAGAAAAGACAAATTTTGACTGAGAAGTAATTGAATGGGAGAAATTTCCCTGATGTTATGATACCACATATACTGAACTACATGGAAAAAAATCTTAACCATTAACTCATCTATTCTCTCCTTGTCAGGGGTCACTTCATTAATTAGTGACTTAGGAGGTATGCTAAACATTACAATACCTCCCAGAGATAGCTGCACCCTAATCCCATGAATATGTTATCCTACATGTCAAAGCAATAAATGTGTCTAGTGCATGTTAATATATTAACCACCATACATGTTTAAGAGACGTAATGCCATGTGCTTCAACATAAGTATTTTAATGAAAAGTTAATTTTAAATATGAATTTAGCTATATAATAAAAATATAAATGATACCTACTATATATGTAGTATGTAAATATATATATGAAGTATGTCTGACTCTAATCTATTTCTTATATTCTTTCACTTTAGAATGGTGAAAATATGCTGTGTATTAATTCCTTCAAGCCCCTGCAACAACCTCTTAGTGTAGGCTGTTTGCATAGTTAAGGACCTTGGACAATCGCTTAATCTATCTTCATCTTTTTGACCTTATTTCTAAAATTTAATAATAATACTTGTCTTTCATGCTTATTATAAGAATTAAATACGTTAATGTTTTTAAAGTCCTTAGATTGGTACCTGCTATCATAGGCATTCTACCCATATCAACTACCTCCACTTTTATTTTGTAAACTCTTTGGGATTTTCTTTAATAATACATTGTACAGTAGTTATAACACTTGAGTGTAGTGTTCAGTTAAGGAGATGGAAATATGATTCCCTGTAGTAGTCAAATACTTCTGACAAATTGATTGTCTTCAAAATGTGTTTATAATAAAGTGATTCAAATAGGTCTTTTCTACATGCTAATTCAGACCACTAAAGAAGAAAAGGTGATTTTAAAATTATCAAGCCTGAGCCAGGCGTGGTGGCTCACACCTGTAATCTCAGCACTCCGGAGGCTGAGGCAGGAGGATCGTTGCGAGTTCTGCATCATCCTGGGCCAGAAAGTGAGCTCAAGGCCAGTCTGAACTCCAGAGCAAGACCCTGTCTCAAAAAGATAAAAAAAAAAAGAAGTATCAAGCCTGGTGGAGGGCTAACCAATTATTTCCTCTATATTTTCTTTTTTTATTTTAATGTGAAAAAAAATGAGAAAAGACAATAAACATGCAACAGAATTTTAAAACAAGAAGATAGGAAATTAACAATGGTTATTATAGTGCCACTATACCATTATCTTCAAAGTAGTTGTTTAGATTACCAGATATAGGTATGCAAAATTGATCAAACAATTAAGCATTAACTGTTCCTTTCAATAAACCAGTAGAAATTAGTAGCACTATTATCTTAGCTATCGTATATATATATATATATATAAATATAATTTTTCCCTTCCTTCTTTCTTTCTCTTCTCCTTTCCCCCATCCCAGTTGCTTTCCTTTTGAGCAGTTTATTTCCCTTTCACAATATCTTTTGTACCTTTTGCTCGGTCCCCACATTGTACCCCAACCAGTTTGAAGAGTAAAAACTCTGACAGACAACCAGTCTGTTCAAACAGAAAGCCCCTCACTCAGCTTGAGAGACTGAAGTAAATCTGTTTATCAGGATGCTTCCCAGGCCTAGTTCTCAGGCTCACAGGAAACCTCATGAGTCTACAAAATACCACACTAAATTGGCAACATGCCAATGTCTTCCTGCATTTCCCTTTCCCAGAGACACCAGACCTTCCAATCACCCATGAAAACTTTAATTTTCCACCTTCCTCAATGGAATTTCCCCCTCCCACACCTAAAATAGTCTCTAAAGTAGGACCCCTTCCTTTGTTCTGGGCAAAAGGATTTTTGCTCTTGACCTGGCTGCACCCAGCCTGAAATAAAGATATCACTGTTTGCTTTAATCCTGTCTGTCCTAGTGGTTTCGGTTGCTACTCAGGGTCTAGCCTGAAACCTTTCTGATTTCATTTGCTCTTTCAGTTTCTTACACTAGGGAGTTGTTTACACATGTGAGTCTGATTTATTTCAGTCATGAATATGGTCTGTAGTTGCATCCCTTCATAAACACTCACTTCTACCTTGAAAATAGTGATTCACTGAAAATATGGTAATTTTCAACTTTGACTATGTGACTGGTGGTGGGTTAGCGGCAAAAAAATTAATCCTATCTAAGGAATCCGACCAGGAGAAAAGAGTTGGGAAGGCACCACCCAGAGCTCTTCATACGGTTATGCGTTCATCTTTGTTCTAAAACATTACATAAAATTTAAACATTATTTATCTGTTTAAGAAATAAATTTTTTCTACCTTATGGTCACTGTGACAATAATTTCAAAATATGAAGTGCAGATAATATTTTAATCATGGGAAGTTTTAATTTGAGGGTATCATTGAACATTGCAGGATTAACAGAATATTTATTTTCAGTAAAGTCAGCTGAAACTGTTAAAAAGCATGTCTCCTTAAAACAGTGTAATTGCTGTGGATAGCTGTCACTGCCTATAAATCATAGATGTTTATCAACCTTCTCTGTCCTTGTCATGCTGACACAGCTGATGGTATAATATGAATGTGCACATTCGAGATCTCGGGGTAGCTTCAGAGTAAATGGCAGAGCAGGAATGACCTCACAGGGTCATCTTCACTAAAGCTTTATTTTATCTATAGCTCTTGCCTTAGGGAAAACCTTTCCAAACTACTTATATTTCTTTTATTTGCACTCAATACTTGAGAAAAGGTCAGCTATTAAGTATAGTGTTCCCTCCCTATATCCATACCCAGAACTCTGGTTCTTATTATACAACTAAGAATTTAAGTAATCTTGACAGGTTTTTCAACCCAACTTCTGGAGATTAGCTTATGTACTCAAAAAATGCCTTCAATGTACATATTTTGTTTTATATAATTTTGTTTTACATAACTTGTTTTATTATATAATTTTTATATGTTTTCAGCCTGCATTTCAGTAAAACAAATGTTAAGAGACTACATAGATTTAAAATACCTCTAGATTTTGTTCCACTGAAAATTCATTTACATAAGATATGTATCCATGCTATCTGTCTGTCTATCTCTCCATCAATCTATCATCTATCTATATTTACATATTTTCCCTACAAAGGTATTTTTTGTAAACTAAACTATATTCACTAAATCAGGCTAAAAGATAAAAAAAGGGAGGATTTTCCTTATGATACAAAGTAACAAAATAATGAAATAATGCTATGAGTAGTTGGCAGTGCCAGATAGCCTCCATAGTAGGGCAATGGAAGTGAACATTGGTAGACAGGACACATGAGAGAGTTAAATGGCAATCCATTTCCTCTTTCAGCTGGCCTGAATTGTTCTTTCTTTGGGTTGAGCGGTTGCAAAACACATTAAAACATCTGTCTTTCCTCTTTTTCTATTTTATCAGCCTCGCTGACATTTTTAACTCTTGAGAATTGCAACAATTCCCGATGCATCTCTAAGGTCCAGGTCATGTCAACAACACCTGATGAATCACATGTGTGAGTCCTGCTGCAGTTCTTCGCAGGATACAAGGCAGTGCAATTCTCTGTTGAAATTAACGGATACTCCTGATGAGTTCTACTTCCATTAAAATTGTTATGTTTAAATAGAGAGAAGTATATGATGGCTTCAAATGTATGTCATTGAAAGTATTGTTTTTTTCTTTCTGGGTCTACTTTTGTTTCTGTTCAACCTACTTTTAAAATAAAAAAATAGGCCATTTTACTTTGAGGCATTTTGCTGCAGCTTGTGCTAATGATACATTTTCATCATTTGTATAATTTTTCAAATAGTTTTAAATTATTTATACTTAATTGGGGAAGTTTATCAGTAAACTTCAGAAGCATAGAAAATATAATGAATACATTGAACTTTCACTTCTATCAACATTTCTTTTATAGAAATGCAAAACAATACTGAAAGTAAGGGCATCTAAGTACAGTAGTTGGAAATTTCTTTTTTGTTACATGTCACTGCTTAAAACTAGCAGGTTTTCATAGTGTCTGCTTGTCCCTACATACCCTCAAGCAGTCACAGGGCAGGCTTCCAGTGTTTATGATTGACTCATGGTCAAATGTTGGAATTATGGATGTGAGTGCTACACCTGCCCTGGGGCGGGTAGTTTGCATACAATGTAAGGGAAGGAAAGAGGCTGCTCACTGCCACTCTCCCCTTTCGCTCTTGTTGCTTTGCTGTTTTCCGCAACCATGAACTTTTGCTCCTGCCATGTGACACTCTGCCTTGGAGTCAGCCGAGTACGGACTGAGACCTCCTTTCCTTCCTTAATTCTGGGTGTTGAGTATTTTGTCTCAGCAATGAGAGAAATGTAACTAACACATAGCAAATCTCACTCTAGCTATGCCAAACTTAGAATCTAAAGAGATTTTAATAAAAGCTATTGGACAGTGTTCTTGCTATAACAGTTTCCCTTTTTTTTCCCCACAAGGCATACATCATAAACCAAACTGGAAGCCTGAATTTGAAAAATTAAAACTGCATTTTATGGCTTCTTGACAGCATTGCCACTCTTGCACTTTAGGGATATTAAGTAAAATAAAGGTTACTTGAATATGAGCACTGTGATACTGTGACAGTTAATTTGATAAGGGAGATGGCTACTCAGTGCCTAATGAATGGGTTGCATATACATCATGGATATGTTGGACTGACAGAGACCATACTGAGGCAATGCTAAGCAGGTTTTAGAATAAACCAGTTAGCTTTTCTATATTAACATATAAGTCTGTCCCAAGTCTAAGTGACTTGCCTGAGGAACCAGAAGCTGGCATGCAGAAATGAAATTCTCCGTGCCAACGGTCATGGTAAAGGCCTGTAATGGCCTGTGACACTGTGATGTCTCTCAAAGCAATAATACTGCAGCTGTTAGGGCTGACTCTCAGATTTTCAAGGGCAATACTGCCAACTTTGTAGAGATCAAAGTTTTCTCCTTCAGCAAAGATTTACTTCCTGGAATGTGTTTGTTCCATTTCCCTAGGCCTTGCTCAGTTTTGTGCTTTTTTACCTCAGCTATTCCCTGCATTTTCATGCACCTCCCTGATATGTAAAGGACCCAATAAATACTGGCCAGTTCAGAAAAGTCTTTATCTTAGCCACAGGAACTCTGACCTTACCATATACTATAATATTGTGTCTATTGTCTTTTATCTTTTGTCACACATTCAAACCATGAGATTGGGAGAACTAGCAATAATAGACAAAGGGCTGATTCATTTTCCAGGCAAGATAGAGCAGTATTGTGCAAGATTTCATCATTCTTCTGAAAAGTACAATTACAAAATTTTAATGTTTCTTTTAGGATTTTCTACTTAATAGCTTTGTGTCACAGTTTACCATAGGAAATGGAGAACTATAGAAAGCAAAACTGCAGATAAGGGCAATTTACTCTACAGTTGAATTGAAAATTTCAAATATTTACATTTATGATTGTGATAAAGACATAAAAGTACTAGCTAGTTTGCTAGCTAAATAACACTGGATCTTTGTAACTGTAGGCATTTAGAGTAAGATATCTCATTATTTTCATGTACTTATCCTAATTGACTCAGGACTGGTTCCTAATTGAAGGTCTTCCTCTGTATTCTAATATCTCTCACTGTATTATGACATATGTCACATTCAGGTGGCATTTAAAACATCTTAGTCTCTAAAATGTTTGACTCCATTTTATTTAAGGTGAAGACACAGCTTAAATCTCAGAAATGTCTGGAATAATTGTAGCTAAGCATAGTCTGTGACACTGATGTTTCTAACCCACCTTTTCTTGCATTTGAAATAACTGCTCTTTCATGCCTTTGAGCCCATGGCTCCCCTCTATGCTTTTCCTCAGTGAAATGCTCATCATTTTTCTCAATCCAAGGCTCATATGTTGATTTCTCTGTATAATTTTCATTGGTAATCACTCAATTTTGCTCTGCTCTTGGGTTTTATGCAGGACCCAGTTTACTAATTACAAGTTCTAAATAATTATAATACTAGTACAATGGAAAATCTTGAGTCTAGCTCTTGATTAAACTACATCCATAAGTTCTAAACACACATCTTTATTTACTTATGAAGAACTTCTACGTTCATCTTCCACAGCCATCCCATAATCAGCATGTTAAAATATTTCCCCTTCACATTTCCTCTATTTCTATAGATCTATTTTTGATTCTGTAAGTACCATTTCCAGTTTGGGTTACTGTCAATTATTGCTCATCACAGGATGGTTTTATTAAAGCAAGGGCACTTGAAGGACCCCTTTGAATTCTATATGTGGGTTATTTCTTTTATTTTAAATACCCTATTCAAACTCTTATAATATTGATGTCATTATACAAATTTTTCAAATGTGCATTGTCATAAATCTGCAAAGAATAATACCAATACATTTAGAGTAATATAATAGAAACAAGCCTAAAGAATTGCATTCAATAAACTCAGTTATATTAAGGACACCCCTAAAGCATTGGCATGTACTTGATTTTATAATAGCATGTTTATAATGGATATTATTTATACTTTTTCCTTATCACATCATTTTAGATGAGAGGACTTACACTGAAACACATTTTCTGCACAAAGTTTTGAACATTAGATTTGACAAATTGAACTTGAACTTGCTCAGAATCATGAATAGTAAATATTAAATGATTTATAAATCATTTTATAATAGTAAATATTTTCTGAGGATATAATAAAATGTATCTTGAAATCTTATCTTCCTTCTTATGATTAGTTTTTAGATGAAGATGTTACTTTTTCCTAAAATAATAATTTTACATGGTTATGTTAATTCCTATTTTATAAAAAGTCTCATAAGTTAAAAATAAAATATTGTTTAAATAGAAAGATGGAAATCACAATATTAACAGATAAACCAAATATACATGTCAACAGTTGCCACATTTAGTTTTTAAAAACTTGATATCTATTGTGTTTGTAAAGCAATGGGCAAGATAGACTTTGTACTGCTCATCCGCCTGTACACACGCTGTCTTGAACAACTACGAATGCACATAAATTTTCCAAAAGCAAAGACAAACAAGTGAGAAAATATAGCACACGAGTATAGCATAAAAATAACAAAAGATGCATTTAAGAAGTCAGGGAGGACAGTTTTATATCACCCAGATCATCTGTCTTTCAATCCCAGGTAGCACAGTTTGGAGAGATATTCTCTGCTTTGGGGAAGGACAAGGAAGTGAGCACTAGACTTTCCCTTGGACACACAACACTGAACCTGCCTAGTAAAATCTAATATCACAGCCTCACGTTCTGGTTGATATCAGTTGACTGAGCATCCAAGCTTTTGCAGCTGCCAGGCCAGTGCCAGTACCAGTGTCCCAGGCTCATTTGGTGCCATACCAGCTTCAGTCTCCGCTTCAGTCTCTAACTACACTCCAGGGCTAGGTCAGCCCCTCCGGTTCCTGACTCCTAACTGCCCCCAGAACTCAGCTGGAGCCCATGGGCCTGCAAGCTTCAGGCCAACCCCCTGTTTATTAGAGGCTAATAAATATCCTCGACAGACTATTAGACTAGCTTTGTAGCCCCAAACATAAGGTCCCCAGGTACCAGACCTGCCCACATAGACCCAGACTTCAGGCTTCCTTAATTACCAACCATACAGTAATCTTCCCCATAACCTCTTGCTGTTGGGAGAAAATCACCCATAATACCCCAGTGAAAGAAAAAGACCCCTGGCTCAGTAGTGGTGGTGATGATTAGCATCACCTACTATTCATATGGTAAGACATTGCTTAGTTGTCAAGTAAAATTTATTAGAAATATTTGCTTATTTGTGGAACCTTCCCTGCACAAGCTACTCATAATCCAAGGTTTAACTGTGGTTGGATGTTCCTCAAGTTAAACTGTAAAATATTCAACTGCCAAAGTCAAAATCAGAGGATTCCAGCAAAGTGATAACACAGTGCTTCATAATTAGTGGCTACTCCATGATCATTTCCTGCTGTTACTACTTAATAAGAAAGATTTAATATTCAAAATCCTGAAAAAATGATTGAGGAAGGAAAGGAAAATGGACAAAAGATGAGAATTGAAGAAAAAATGGAAATAGAGCTTTGGAAATGGAAAGAAGAAGAAGTGTTGGAGCAAAAAGGGATGGGAGGGGGAGGGGATAGAAAGAATTAAGATGTGCTACTTGTTCCCATTTTTTATTTGCTATTTTTTGTGGCTTTTGTAACCCTGCTTTGGACATGGTCTAGAGGTGACCTTCAAAGCCATAAGAACAATCTTTAAACCCCCAAGAGTGATTAGCTTTTGGAGTGGGTCATGGGTCTTTTCCTCCCAGTCAGCTATAGCCAGTGACCCTGAAACTGAAGAACTCTTAGCTAGGGATTCAGTCAAGTAGCCCTTCACCCCTCTTCTGGGTGTGAGCAGATACATTCCACAGGTGGACTCTGTTGGTAGGGGGTTGACAACAAGGCGAGCAAGCATGCCATGCTTTGTCTAAAAATGAGTGTCTCTCGGTTGGCTCTGCCTCTATTTACTCCAGGAATTCTTGCCTATTTGTTTTTCTCCAGGCTTTCCCGTTAAGAACAGAAGCGGATTTCCTGCAGAGCTTCTCAGAATTCTAGTGAAGCTGAGCTTCCTACCTCATAGGCCTGTTACTTAAACTCAACAACAAGAGGTGGGTGGTGTTGACATCCAGACACTTGGTGAGATACTCTGAGGAGTAGCTGTAGGGAAGCAGTGCATGTAGTGCCTGGTTATAAGCATTTAAACTGTAGTTTTCATTTCCCTGACCTGAAATCAGGGAGAGAGGGAAAGAATAGGTCCTAATCGAAATTCCAGACACTCTCGCTGTTCTTACCAGTGTGTATAGTTTAGGGATCAAATTCAGAGTCGTGCACATGCAAAACAAGCCACAACCTCAGCTCCCAAAACTTGATTTTTAAAATAATTCTTAAAAAGTTTGTCAGAGAGCATGTCCACAGAGCTCATGCTCTTATGCAAGAAACCCTTTTAAGTTTTGAGTTTTGTATGAACTGAAATGCTATAAGAAATTCATTGAAAGGACTGTTTACAATTTACGTTATATGATTTTATAGTCTTAAGAATGATTTTGCCTCTTCTCAATAAAAATTCTTAAAATAATTGTTACAATTCCCTGTACTTTTAAATTTTTAAAATGATTTAATATGACCCATATATGTCCTATCATGTGTACCGTATATTGCTTTAGAAACAGCATGATATAGTTGCTGTTAAATAGTGACTACACCACTGCTCAATTTCCATTCTCTTTATAAACTCCTGAAAATTATCTGCCTAATTAAAAACGTAAAGATTCATTTCTTTTGTCTCTTTCTAATAATAACACACACAGATTAGCATTTACTAACCTGAAGTCTCATGCAGATCACCGATCTGTTTTTGATGTTTTATAAAGCAATTTAGCTACTTGACAATAGCATCAGTATTCTTTGTTTTGGAATAAAACTTTTTTGTTAATTTTATACCAGAAATTATCAAATACTGTAACTTTTTTTCCCTTAAAAGTATTGAAATTTTCATTGTTCATGATGGTGAATGATATGAAGAAAAATATTGATCTGGTATTTTATTCTATTTTTTAGTAGTTTTCTCCTATTACTGCAATATACATGATATGAAAATATTTTACTTGCATTCTGTATTAATTTCACAAAGGTGCACTTTTAAAAATACATCCATTGTGTATTTGCAATTTGATACTGAGCTGTTGAATGGAACTGGAGTTTTTCTTTCTTCTTTTCCCGTCTCCTGCCTTCCCCTCTTCTCCATTCCACTCCCCTTCTTTTTTCTTCTCCCTTTTAAAAAATCATTTTAGTCTGTAGTACCATGTGACTTGCACTTCTTTACTTAAGAAGGCCTGGCTCCTGAGAAGTTAGCTCTTCTTTAGATAATATAAGCCTTAATAGAAAATTAGCACAGCAATTGCTTATAACTAAGCAAAAACCTATTCTTATTCTGTTCAAGTAGGAAAGTACTAATTTTTGAAATAAATGGTTGAGTTGTCATATATCTACCCTTGGTGTGTATGTTTATGTGTGCACAATCACACTCACTTATTACATTTTGCAGTATGTTCCCCAGTCATAGAATTAAAAATACCACACCATACTCCGAATTCCCTGAAAGTAAATGCATGCATTTTCAGAATGACTCTCTTTGATGTGTGAATATTTCTGGAAATTTATATTAATATTAAAGCCCAAGTAATAAAATATTTGCTATCTCTAGTTACACCTGGTACAACTGTAATGATGGTCAAACATTTGGAAAGTGCTATAACTCAGAGAAAAATCTAATATTCAATGTGATGAACTTTAAGGGAAAACTGTTTAAGTAGCAACCAAGATTGCTAGTGTATAAGTAGTCACCACACTGGTTAATATTAACATGGCTTACAATTCATTTCAAAATAGTTACTTTCTAAAAAATAAATTTCTCGGTGGAATGAGATTCTTAATTGGAAGGATTTCTCCTACATTCTTGTGCATGCTAAGCATATCATGTTTCTACTTATATCCTAACTGCACGTCCAAAGTAATCATTTGCAAAGCAAGCATGCATAAAACTTTATGATTGGGGCTAGAATGAACATTAAGTTGAATATTCTACTCAGAAGGATTTACAAGACAGAGAAACAGGTTCTAAAAGTCATAATGAGTGAGAAAAAGGCAGTTCCAAGTATAGTAATGGAATGAGAAGAGCTAAAACATATGTAATATGTTCTTAATATTTTGCAAAATATTAATAAAGTTAAATAATACATTTAAATTACATAATTTTTCTGTTGCAACTAGAAAAAACAAAGCTCAAGAATGAAATTAATTGCCTAAATTTATACCATCAACAAATTGTGGAACCAATAGTCATATTCATTTGCTTCTTTCTGTAGTATTCTGTCCTTAGAAACAGATACATAGTCTCCCCCTGTTTTATGATTACTATTCCTGATAAGTCTCTCTTTGGGGAAAAATATATCACTCTGAAGCAAACACACTAAAACTTCCCAACCATTTTTCATTTCCAATGGGTTTATCGCTTTTCTTTGATATACTTTTTTCACATCACATTCCTTCACCCTTAATTTATTTTCCCCTGAATACCGGTTGTCTAAAAGAAAGATTATAGGGACATATTAGAAGATCCAGTTAAATGATTTATAGCTAGTGCTCAGAAGCCCTTACTCTCCTGAAAAACATGCTAGTCAGGTGTTCCAAAATAATGTGTCAAAACCAAAATTACCATTTCCATGCCCTGTATTCTCATTCCAACTGGCATAACCTCATTTGGATCACCATTACATAAAATGTGAAGTACGGTAATGCTTATCCAATTAGAGGCTATTCATTTCTACTTTTTTCATAGTGCAAATCATCCTGAATGTTCCCTCACAGTAATCTTCCTAATACAGCAAAGTGAAGTGCTCAATAGTGCCGTATGTTTTCGCAATTGAAACTCCTTCACTTAGCAGTAGATTTAAATTCGAATGTTCAATTAACACAAAAGGAAAAAGCAAAATACCATTAAAAACAGAGATGGGGAGGGAGCACTAAAAAACTTCTGATTGTCAAAAAATTTACAACACACTTTTAAAACAAAATTGTCAAGCCTTAGCAAATAGTCAAAACTGCACAAAGTGTTTGATCCAGATTGCTATGGGCTGAATTGCAAACCACTGCTCACAATTCATAAGTTGAATCCTAACTCCCAGAATGTCAAAGTGTGCCTATGTTTGCTGTTAGGTTCTTTAGAGGCAGTTAAGATAATATGAGATTACTGAGGTGGGTTCTAATTCAATATAATAAATATCCTTATAAGAACAGATTATTAAAGCTGAGTGTGATGGTGCACACCTGGAATTCCATAGCTGGGGAAACTAAGGTAGCAGGATCACAGCAAGTTTGAGGCCAGGCTGGGCTACACAGTGAGTTCAAGGCCAGCCTTATTTACATAGTGAGATCCTGTCTCAAGAAAAAAAAAAGAAAGACAGAAAGGAAGCCATGTGTGGTGGCACACACCTGTATCCCCAGCACTGAGGTGGAAGCAAGGGGATTGCTGCGAGTTTTAGGCCAGCCTAGGCTACAAAGAGAGTTCAAGGCCAGCCTTGTGAAACTCTCTCTCAAAAAAAAAAAAAAAAAGAAAAAAGAAACACAAAACAAACAAACAAAAACCAGAACTAAACCAGGCCCTTATAACAGACATGCACAGAGACCACGTAATGCCGTGGGGAAAGACAGGTATATAAAACCCGAGGATAGAAGGCTCAGAGTAAACCAGTTCTGGCAATAATTTGAGTTTTGACATATGGCCCCTAGAATTGTGAAAAATAAATTTATAGTTCTTCAAATACCCAGTATGTGGCTCTTTATTGTGGTATATAACCAAATTAATACAAAAATAATTTCTTTAAACTCATTTATCACATAAAAATACAAAAACAGAAGAAAAATGTGCTAAGGATTACCGAGTACTATTTTTTAACATTTTAAAAATAAAAAATAATCCAAATTTGTTCAAAGATATACATTGTTATTGCCGTATACAAAAAAAAAAATAAACCCAGACTGTATGAGAAAAGGTACTTTTTAATGGAAAAAACTATGCTTCAGAATATGTAAAATATAACCTGAATTACCTATAATACAAAAATAAAAACCTTTCTAAAGTTATTTTGCTTTATTTTTATCCTAATTAGATATAACAATTGCAACACTATCTTACAATTCATCTGACAATAGAAATTTATTTATACAGGTGCCTTTTCTAGTTGGATTCATTATAAGTTTAGTCTCTGTTTCTAGATGCAATTGTCTGTCAAAGGGCTTTATATACATTATTCTTCCCTCTATAATGTTTTCCAAGTATTTTACTTCCGTACTTATATACTATTTAGTTTGAGACTAATTTATTTTCCTTTTAGTCTTAACATGCTGTTTCTTGTACTGCCAGGTATTTATAAGAAAGTTAAACACAACCTGAGAAAATTCAGAAACACATGTCCATATTAATGTGTTTTCAGCAGTGTGAGTGACTTTATCAGTTACTTTTGCAGTAAAAAAAACATTTAGTAATCCGTCTACTTAGTCTAAACTGCAGACTATAAGTTGCATGAGTGTAAATAAATGTCAACTTTGTAATTTTTCAAAATGTCCACAATTGTAATTAACCAAATATTTTATGATCAGAAATAACATATGAGATTTAATTAAAGTACATGGTGAATATTACAATTGGAAAAATATTATAATAAAAGACATATTATCATTAATGTCCTTCAAAATACTTCCCCCACACAGTTGAACACACTTATCCCATCATTCTTTTATTTTCTCTGAGTCCACTTTCTCAGTGCCTTTAGTTGTAGTGTTCTAGTTGCCTGAATGTTTTGAACTGATTGAAAACATTTCTTTCATGATCACTTTGACTTTGGGAAGAGCCAGAAGTTACACAGTGCACGATCTGATGAATAAGGTGGATGAGAACACACGATAACATTATAATGAGCGTGCTTTTCCACTGAATGGCCCTTGACATTCACTGGATTTTTTATCATACTTAATGAAGACATGAAGGACAATGTTCTGCTACTTCAGGAAGTAGCAACAACAATGGGATAACTGGGTTTAAAGCAAAGGGTAGGATTTTGAGATAGATAATTGGTGCAATGGCAAATGAAACACCGAAATGACACCCAGGATTTGGAGGCAGATTTATTTGCACTGACAAGCACTGACTGGGATCATTCCCAAAATATCAAGACCTGCTCTCTGATGGTCTAGGGCTTATATGGTGTTTGCACTGTACAGAAGTGGAGTACATGGATATCTTTGGTTCTTAAAATATGCATCATAGTCACCAGCTATGTATCACAGTGACCAGTAGTTTCTAAGAAACATAAGGAATAGGAACTGTAACAAGAACTTTACCTGGGCAACTAACAGAACTGAAGTATATTGACATAGGGGGCATTTTCTGCTACATTTTCACCCTCTTTTAATTTCACAGATAATCTTTGCTGGACACATTATATGTGATCTTTTGAGATGAACTCAGCAAACCAATTATCATACAAGACCTAACTAGAAGCAGTAACATTAGGGCTGTCAGTGTTCCTAGGATGGACCCTTGCCATGGTCTCCATGATTGGGAAGTTTTCCCACCAGGAGTATATGGTTGGTTTCCCTTTTTATAAGGTGTCTCCCTGAATTGCTTTTAGGAAGAGACATATTTCCCCCTTAATAGCTGTGGTTTACTATTACTCTGGCAAGGGAGTGAGGGAGTTAATGTGATTTGAAGAGTGTCTTATACAACTTGGAAGCTCATCAAATCTTGGTCAAGTGTTTGACTAATTGTAGAATAAGGGGAAGAGCCCTACTGGTTGTTTTCTTCTCTCTTGGAGAAACTATTCATAGAGCTAAGGCAAAAACCACAGGTAGCAGGACAGTGGGGAGCAAAAGTCGAGTTGGACAATACAAAATATGCAAGCTCGATTGGAAGCAATGACAGAAGTAAGAGTCTGAAAAGGCACAAAAAGCAAGGGGAGTAATGCATTGAGGTATGGAGCAATCCTGTGAATGGTGTCCTCATGGTTCAGCTATATGCGAACTGACCAGCATCTGGAGTGACCAGAGGAAGTCTTTGAGTGGATCCTCTCTTCAGAGGGAGCTTTACAGGAGCTGTCTGGTGCAGGTAAACTCTTCAGCAATAATCTGGATAGGCTCCTTTAACTCTGGAATGGTGGATCCAAGGCTGGAGTTCTGAAACCTTAAGAGCTGTACAGGTAGTTAATATGCACCTGGATTACAGGTATAGCTGGTCTTGGGCTAAAGTTTATGGAGCTTATTACAGGCTGTTCTTATAGGGTTATGTTTTATTGCTTTAACCCTTTCAGAGTTTTGTGGCCTACATGTTGTATACTTCTGCCCATTTTGAGTTATTTCTGCTACAAATGCAGGCCTGTTATCATTGCCAATAATCAAAAGTACACCATATCTGAGGATGATTTCTCACAGCAGGACCCTACAAACTTCTGTTGTCTTTTCACTGTGGATTGGGAATGTCTTGGGCCAGCCTGAATAGGTGTATATAAGCACCAATGGATGTCTGTAACCCTTATAAGGCTTTATTTCAGTGTTTTTATAGAGTGATATTTCAGTCACTCAGATCCCTGGAGGGGGCTTAGGCCTCTGAACTGGTTGTTCTGAGCACAGGTTTGGCATCATTGGTAGACAGTTGAGCAGATGCTAGCCAGGCATGGCATATCATGGCTCTTTCCTTTGTGGCTCAGGATGTTTTATTGTTTTGGTGGGGTTCCAAACAGCATCAGGATGCAATCAACCTTTTCATTTTCAGACCAACTGTGGGCCTACACAAGTTTGTTGTGAAGAGCATCCCTGTGGGAGAGCCAAAATAACTTTGTCCGGAAGTGACCACAGCATATCTAATCTGTCAGACTCCATTGCTAACAAAGCTACTTCTATCTGTAAACAGGGTGTACTCAGCATCTGTCTGGAGGTTTATTTTTAAGTCTGGTCAGCTATAGAACAGTTCATCAGTCAGTGTCAGGCAGTCATGTGTCTTTTACTGTAATACTTTTAAATTTAAAGATATATACAGTATACAGTGTTTCCTAATTATGAACATTCAATTTTTAAACTTTCACAGACACGAACAGACCTCATATTATGGACATTTGAAGATGCAAATAAATTGGGGAAGTTGCTCCACTATCTGACAGACATTGTCACAGTTATGTTGTTGTGTGCTTACTGTACAGTACAGTAGTGAGCAGTAGCATAGTACAGTTGAGGAGTTACTGTATTTTTGTGTGTGTTTTTTTTTTATTTTTTACATTGTATATTTGTGTCAAAAGTGTTAGGCTTGCAAGGGAATCTGATTTATGAATGTTCTCCCAGAACAAAACTCATCATAAGTTGGGGAATTTATTTTATTTTGATCATATATCATAAGCAATCCAAAACAATTTTGAAAACAATTTTGAAATTTTAAGGCAAATAAAATTTGGTTATCTCAGTTGGGAAGCATTTTTAATGGATATATACAATGAGAGAAAAAAATAAAGGGAAAGATTATTTCAGTCTATGCATGCTGAAGGAGCTAGGTATTAAACTGTGGTCTGTGGAGTGCCAACATCAGCATCAACAGAAAAGTTGTTATAAATATAGTACAGAGTTTCAGACCCTTTACTAGCTCTATACAAGTAGAATTTATATTTTCATGAACATTTCAAGCACATTAAGAAATAATACTGAACTATATGAAGATAGATATTCAAAACACCCAAAGAGATGAATGGAAGACCTCATACAGAAAATATTTGAAGTAACATGCTTTGTAATTACTAAGATAATAGACCTGTTCATGAAGTCTAATAATTTTCTAACCATATACTGAAACTGTACAGCAGATAGTAGCTTTTCCTTCTCTTGTTTAACTCATATTAAGCAGTAGATATTTATATTCACTCAAAAGAAAAGAGTCACCCTTATCCCATGTTCCTTAATAATCCCTTATCTGGAAGTTTTAATATGATGTGAAGAGGTATTAGACACAAATTTATATTTGCATCAATTGAATAATATAATTAGTTGATGTGAAATTATGAAGGAGCAATGCAGACAATGTGAGAAGAGAGTATTGATGCTCTTAAGGTTGGCACAGGTAAGACAAAAGCTTCAAATCCTCTGAAACAGTTAACTGACCACTAATCTCCCAGGAGTATTTATGGATTGCAAGTAATATTACATTTCACTATTTTTTCATTCTTTTTGTGACATTTGAATCACAATGACATGGAGCCAGCCAAAGTAGAGGTCAAATCATGTACCTAAGTGTAAATTTCAGATGGATCGTATTACTATATACATATTATCTTTTAGTAGGTTGAGTAATATTTTCAAATGTTCTAAAATTCATGGTTATTTAAGAAAGCTCTGGTGGCTCATTTAAAGAAAAAGCGAACAGTTAAAAGTAATTTAGTTAATTATTGGCTAAATAGAATTGCCTACAATTAGCCACATATTAGAATATTTTTGCACTTCAGAAAGCCAATATTCAATGTGCATGCTGATTATGCAGAATAATGAACAGATAACATAAAAATCAAGAATAATCCAAAGTCCACTTGTATTTGTTATTGAAATGCAGGGAATATTTTTTTCATGCAGATTTGCCTTTCCAATTTACTTCTGTAAGGTTGTATCACATTAAATTTTAAATTCTAACTCATAATGTCACAGTTTGGTTCTGAATATAAGGAATATCTGGATACACAGAATAGAGAATTTAACCTATGGTAGACAATCTCAGACAATAATAGCAATTAAAATAAATTCATTATTATATAATTTATGAATATGTATAGATTCAAAATAAATGCTAACATGATTTTAATTGATAGATGATACAGTGAATTTCTACAAGAATATTAATTTGGGAAAATATGCTGTAATTTTTGGATTTGCTTTCTGCTTGGGAAGAAGTTGATTATTAATAAGACAGTATAATACAATATGTCTGTCTTAGCTATTTTCTTCATTGCTGCAACATAATACCTAACACCCACAATTTAAAGAAGGAGAGGTTTGCTTTGGCTCACAGTTTCTGGAGGTTTTGATCCCTGGTCAGCTGGCCCCAAGGCAGGAGGGCATACAAGCGGAGAAACAGCTCACGACATGGTTCCCTCTCTGCAGGAAGCAGGAAATGATCAAGGCAGAAGAGGGGATACATTCTTCCAACCATTCACCAGTACCCATGCCAAAGCCTCAACTTTAGATTTCCTTGAAATTTCCTCCTCCAGATTAGTTAGATGTTCTTAATTCCAATCTCCCTCAAAGTCTCAAGACAGGATCAAAATGTAGATAAATACTCTACCAGAGCATAACACACAAGGCCAGAAATACAACTGCCAGCGGAGTCCTTGCTCTCAACTGAAATCTACAGGACCTGTCCTTTCCAACTGCTTTTAAAAAAATCAGCATTCTGGTCTTCTGAGCTCTAATTGGAATCTCCTATCAAGTTTGACTTACAGCATCCTCAGGCTGTTCTACAGCCAGTATCTCCAAACCTTTCTACACTTCTTACTTGAACATGTTACAAAGGCTTCTAAGCCATATGTTCAGGTGACTACAACAGCAGCAACACCATCACAATACCAAAATCTGCCTTAGTTACTTCCTTGTTGCTGAGATACAATACCTGAAATGCACAAATTAAAAGAGGGCAGGGTTATTTTGGCTTGGTTTATAGAAGTTTCAGTCTAGATTTGGCATTCTCCAAGACAGGGCCACATGGACTTAGGGCATGGCAGGAAGGAGAATCAAGGGAGAGAAGGGACATAGACCTTTTCAGGTCATGTCCTCACTGACCCTCCTCCTCCCACAGACTCATCTCCCAATGCCATGGGTAAATATATGCTCATCAGTGGACTAATTCACTGATGAATATCATGATGTCATGATCAAATCACATCCCCCAAAAGTTCCAGCTATGAGTGCCCATGGTTTGGGGGTACATCTAGACATAAACTATAATAGTATAGCACATATTTTACATTCATGTTTTCTCATTTATTGTATTAACTTTCTTTCAGAATGCATTTTTAACATTCAGAATATTTAAATTTCACCACTGTGCATGTTTTTTTGATCTGCTGTAATTTGTCTTTATATAATGATATTTGGGGAATATATAGTTTCCTGCTCTCAATCTTTGGTATTATTTGATGTTTTATTAAAAAATAGTTTATTTAGATCAGTGTTCAGTGCCAAGTTTGACGAAAGACAGGATTCCAAGAGAGGAATCATGTCATCAGGGTGAGATACTGTGGTTTTTATAATAGTGTGAGGACATAGAAAAAGGGTCCAGGCAGCAAATGTGATTATGCAAAGGCTGTATTTTTCTGGGTCACTAAGAACTTGTAGATCTTCTGGGTCTTCTCGCACTGAGTTTAACGGTATACATTTACAGTTGCATTTTGACAAGGCAATTTTCCTTTGGTCAAAAGGGCCTTTAGCTTTACATAAAAGGTGATAGATCTATGCACACATTTTTAGGGAAATGGGCTGAGACTCTCCAGGAGAAATTAATAGGCCTTACATCAAATGGTGCATTGCTGTCTTTTAAATGCCTTCTAAGAACAGGGTATCTTTAACTGGAGACCCTTTGCTGTCTGATGGCTTTTTCCAGATTTTGGTTTTAAAGGTTTTTTTAGTGATTGTCACTGCCAACATATTGCCCCTGACAAACTAGCAGCATCAAGACATTGACAAGAGAGAAAGTGATCATATTTATAACTGCTTCCAACTGACTGGAGACATATGATTAAGGGGCCCGGAATTTGCTGATTGTCAGGAATAGAGGGTTCATTTCTTTAGGCTGGGATTTGCAACTGGCAACAAACTCTAAATAGGGTTGCATAGAAATTCCAGGCAAAGGCTATGGATGGATCATCGAAAACTGCTGGATTTTTGAAGGATTAAACTGAGGAAGTCTGTTACACAGACATGAGCCAAAGACAAAGATAATTATGACAACAATAATGATCATAGTAGCCACTTTTACCAAGAAAATTCTGAGAACCAAAACATCATCATATCAGAAAATGACACATTTGGGTCAGACACAATTTGTAGTTGCTATTTTAAATCTCAGGGGACTAAATAAGAATTAGGTGAGAGTTATCTGAAACACATATACACATTTTCTAATAACATGGTAAGGATTAGATTGACTAGGATCTAGAGAAGTACAGAAGTTGTAACTTTTATAAGCATGTTAAATAAGAAGGACCAAAATTTAAAAGTAGAATAATGGTGAACAATCGTTAAATTAACATGTACTTGTTTTGAGTTGTTTATCCAAGTAAAATAGATAGAATATAAGATCAAATGGACATTTCCCTGTTCTGTTAATAAGAAATTAATTTTTAAATTGATAATAAAAATTTAAGGAATAAATTAAATATACTTATATCTTTCACATGATCATTGGCCCTTTGCAACTCCTTTTCCAAAGTTTAAAGCTTCATATTTGGCCTATACTTTATAGACCCAAAGATCTTCATAGTGACAGATTCTCCATAATAAAATCATATAAAGCTTGAAGTAAATAACATAAAATTAGTGTACTCCACAAATGTAATGATGTTTAGTCTCTAGAATATTTATACTGACAGTTTTATCCTATGGGGCAATTTATATATAAGAACTGATTTTTTGCCAGAGGGATACATTAAAGCACATTAAAATAACATAACAATACATTAAAATAGGCTGAAGGAAACATTTTGGAAAAGATACTGAGACTGAAAGTTTAGACTTTGATCTTTTCATTTTGTTTTGTTTGTTGATTTATCTGAATTTTTTATTGGTACATGTTTGCAGTCCACAGTTTATAATCATTTTAGAGAGTGGCTACATGCACATATTACAACTTATTTTGTAATTCCTTTCCCATCCCCTTTTCCCCCTCCTCTAGTTCCTGTCACCTTTCACAAACTTCTTGACATTGTCTTAGCTCATGTTATCACATATAATGTTTCCACTGATTGGACTTATTAAGATCCTTGCACACACATCTTATTCCTCTCATTTCCCCTCCATTCCTCCTCACTCCTCATTCTTGTTCCCTTGGACCAATTCTCTTTTGGACAATATCTGTGGCCTTTTCCTTTCTATCTATCCTTTCTCCTTTTCTTCATTTGTACTTTGCCTAACTCAAATGAGAGATACCATATAGTATCTAGGCTTGTGTGTCTGATTTATTTCACTCAGCACAATATTTTCCAGGTGCATCCATTTTCCTACAAGTGCCTCAAATTTGTCATTCTTTCTAGCAAAATAATATTCCATTATAAATAAATACCACATTTAATTTATCCAATTATCTGTTGATGGGTGCATTGGCTGCTTCCAGGATCTAGCTGTTACAAACTGTGCTGCTATAAACATTGGTATGCATTGGTATGCATTAGTATGCAATGTTATCATGGTAGCCCCAAAGAGCTTAAATCATCATACCTAGCAGAGAAATGGCTGGACTATATGGAGTTTCTAATTTTAACTCTTTGGTAAATCTCTATACTGATTTTCATAATGGTCCTGGATAGTTAGAACTAATACTGTCAAAATGACCACACTTCCAAAACTTTCATACAGATTCAGTGCAGTCCCACTCAAAATGCCAACAGCATACTTCACAGATCAAAAGAAAACAAACCTAAGCTTCATATGGAATCAGAAGAGGCTTCAAATAGCAAAAATAACTTTGGGCAAGAAGAGCATAGCAAGCAGCATAGCAATACCACACTTCAAGATACGCTAGGAAGCAATAGTGGTTAAAAACAGCATGGTACTGGAACAAAAATGGACACACAGATCAATGAAACAGAAGAGGAGCCAGGGATAGGGCTTAGTGGTACAAGTGTCTGCCTGGCAAGCACAAGGTCCTGAGTTGGATTCCTAGTACCAAAAAAAGAAGGATGAAAGAAAGAAAAAAACTATAAAGTTGTGAATTACAAAGCACATGAGACTTTCCACAGAATAGACCATATACTAGTCTATAAAACATGCCTAAATAAATAGAAATGAATCTAAACTATTTAACAGATATCATCAGAGCTATTGTAATAAAAGTGGATATCGATGGCAAAAGAAGCCACAAAAGTTTTGCAAGCACTTAAATATTAAATAACACAATCTTAGACAATGAGTGGGTACTAAAGGAAATCCAGGAGGAAGTTAAACAGCTTTTCACATCGAACAGTAATGCCAGCACAACATACCAGTTCAGATGACACAATGAAAGAGGTTTTGAGAAGGAAATTTATAGCCATTAGCGAGCAAGTCAGAAAAACAGAGTTAGCCCAAATAAGTAACTTAGTGACCTCAATGTCACAGGAAAATAAGAACAATGAAACATAAAAATTAGCACAAGGAACAAAATTACAAAGATCAGAGCAGAGAATTATGACACTGAGATTAAAAATCAGCACAAATGATCAGTGACTCACAGAGCTAGTTCTTCAAAAGAATAAACAAAATAGACACACTGTTAACTGATCTTGAGCAAAGAAATAAGTAAATAAGGAAAAACACACTCATATTAATGAAACTAGAAGAGGTGAACTCACAATGGACTCTGCTAAAAACCCAATTATCAGTAACAATTTTGAAAATCTAGAATACCTTGAACTGGAGAATCCAGACAAAATGGATTTCTAGGTACATAAGAATAACAAAAACTCAACAAGGAAGGTATAAAACCATGAGTAATCTACTAAAAGTCAGTAAAATTCAAGTAGAAATAAAACCTACAAATGAGGAAAAGTCCGGGATCCCAAGGATTCAGCACTAAATTCTACAGGAAATTCAAGGACAGTTTACCACCACTACTAATCAAGCACTTTAATGAAACTGAAAGGGAAAGAGTACTCACAAAGTCATTTCTGGAAGCTAGTACTAAACTACTTCCAAAAATAGATTAAAAAAAACCCCTCAATTTGAAAAGAAAACTACAGGTCAATCCCATTAATGAACACAGAGGCAAAAATCCTCAATATGATAGTGGGCAACAGACTATAACAAATCATGAAAAAAATCATACAACATGATTAAGTTTTCATCCTGAGGCTGGAAAGATGGCTCAGTATCTGCAAATCAATAACCATAATGCATCAAATAGAAACCAAGACAAAAATAAGGTTATATCAATAGATAAAGAAAAAGTTTTCAGATCATCCAATAATGATTAAAAAAAGAAAAAAATATAAGAAAACCTGAAAAAATAGGTAGGGTTGGACCTTTGCTCAATCTGATGGAAGCTTTTAACACAAACCTATTTCAACATCACACTAAATGAGGAAAAACTGAAAGCTTTGCTTCTAAAAAGAGAAATAAACAAAGATATCCACTATCAACACTCTTTCAATATCATACTCTAAATTTTAGCCAGAACAGTCAGGCAACAGAAAGAAATAACAGTAATATGCACACTAATAGGTCAAACTATCTTTATTTTTAAATGACCTGATCTTGTACATAGAAGTTTTTAAAATTCCATCAAAAAAGTTCTGGAATTAATAAACTCATTAAATTAATGGAATGCAAAATCAACATACAAAAATCAATATTGTTACCAATAAAGAACTAAGCAAGAAAGAAATGAAAACAATTGCATCCACATTATCTTAAAAATTAAATACTTAGGATTAACATATAAAGAAAGTTAAAACTCTATAATTAAAACTATATTATTCTGAAAGAGATCAAAAATGACATCAGAAAATGAAAGGCTATTCCTTTGTGTATAGGCAGAACCAATAATCAAAATGGCTATACTTCCACCACTGATTTATAGATTTCAGTGCAACTCTAATAAAAATACCAATGGTATTCCTCACAGAAGAATTTAAATTTATATGAACCAAGAGGAGACCCAAAATAGCAGAAGAAATCCTGAGTAACAAGAGCAATGGACGAGGCATCACAATCCAAGATTTCAAGTTATATTGTCAAGCTACAGTAATAAAAACAACATGGTACTATCACAAAAACAGGCATATGATGAATGGAACAGAATAGAAGATGCATAGACAATGCTAGACATATTCAGCTATCTGATCTTACCGAAGAGGACAAAAATGCATGCTGGAGAAAAGATAGACTCTTTAACAAATGGTGCTGGAAAACTGGCTGTTAATCACATGCAGAAGACTGAAACTAGGCCCATATCTATCCTAATGTACTAAATAAGATAAAGTGGATCAAATATCTAAACACCAAAACAGAAACCCTTAATCTGCTTGAAGATAAAATAGGTAGAATCCTCCTCATTGCACAAAAATAACTTAAATAAGCAGCAAGTAGAATTAGATGAATTTAAGAAGCAGCTGCTAAGCAAAGAAAACAGTGAAGAGTGAAAAGACAACCTCCAGATGGGAAGAATAATTTTGCCAGCTATTACTCAGAGGACTAATATTTAGAATTCATGAAGAATTCAAAAAACTTAGGTACTCCAAAATAAGACCCAATCCAAAAATGGACAGCTTAAATGAGTAGACATTTCATAAAAGTACAGATAGTCAATAATTACACTTGAAAATATTCACCATCTCTGGCTATTATTAAAATACCAATTAAAAAAACAATGAGATTCCAACTTATTCCAGAACAAATTACTATCATCAAGAACTCCAATCAGGATAAATTCTGGACAGGTCAGGTGTAGGGGGATATACGTTGTTTTTGGGAATGTGAACCAGTATAACCACTAGGGAAATCCCTGTGGGTATTCCTCAATAAACTAAAAGTAGAAATACAGATCCACCATACTCTTCCTCTTCTAGGAATCTAGTGATATATACACACCCATAATTACACCATACAGATCAAAATTGCTAAATCTTAGAGGCAGCCTGCATGTCAATCAGCAGATGAATAGATACAGAAAATGTAATATCTTTACACAACGGAGCACTACTCAGCCATGAAAGCTAAATGTTATCGCTTGAAGGAAAATGGATGAACCTTGAGATGGTAAAGATAAGTGAAATGAATCACTTAAAGGAGTTTAAATATTGCATAGTTTCTCTTATATAAGAAGCCCAAAGTCTATATAATTTTAAGAGGAGAATAAAAAATAATATGAAACAGTGGGCTACATCTTCTGTTAATGGAAAGGGGACCAGCAAATATCGAAAGAGGATGGAGAGGAGGGAAGGGGAAGTCAAAACAATTCAGATGTGTTAGGTGCATGTGCAATCCCTGTGAGCAGTAAATCATGATACTGCTGCAAGTGTGTGCTAAAAAATTAGAAATCTTAGATGAATTAGTACTGGAGAATGTTAGCAGATCCAAACTTTTATAAGAAACATGTAAAATAAAATAACAAAAGAAAACATTTTAGTATAACAATTATGATGAACATTTATTATACCAGGATTGTTACATTATTTATCTCTCAAAAATACACTCAAATTTCCACTTTAGTATCATGCATAATATAGTATAGAATATTTACTTGTTACTTTGTATGCATTAAACTTATGTAATCCTAATTGTAAACTTTGTGTCATTGTAGATAACTTAGATTTGCAGCATAGTTTTCCTAAGATTTATAAAAATTTTCATTCCTAGATAGATACAGGGTATATTACAACCTAAAATAGTAATTTATTATAAACCAGCTATTGAGAAATTGTTACAATGATACAACACTTAGGTAAATTTTAACTTTTAAAACAGTTAAGTATTCAAAACCCTAGGAACAAAAATAAGAAATTATCTTCATAAAACATAAAACTTTTGACATTTTTGCATAATTTTTGTAAGTTTAACTGACAGCATTTTAATAATTTCTTTAACTTTTTAATTATACTCAACTTAATTAAATATAATAATTTTCAATAACTTTTCTGGGGTGGAGCACAAAGGAGGCTCAGGGAAAGGCTGAAGGAAAGGCCCACCCTGGAGAAAAATGAGGCAGATTGGTTTAGACAGCTTAGTTTTCAGACACAGAGGGAATTTTTTTCAGCTATTCCAGAGGTCCAAGGTGCCCACCATGGAAGCTTCTCCCCGCCATGGAGTTGTACAGTAGAATTTTAACTCAATAGTCTTTTCACTATATGTATATCTATATATCTATAAACCTTTTCTATATATATGTATACCATATATCTTTTCACTATATATATACATATATACTATATATCTAGTATATAGTATATACTATATATAGCATTTGAGTATATAGTATATATTGTAATATATATACTATATACTTGAATATAATATAATTAATATAATATATTTTATTACTCCAGAAATTTGTCTTGCTACTTAGTTCTATATCAAGGAAGTTCAAATAACTTCTACTTTTAGTACTGTTGGCCATCTTCACAGAGAAATCATAGCAAGTCATTCATACTGAAACACTACTAGGAACAAATCTAACACTGTTAACAAGTGACCCTTTCCCATGAAGGATTTTTTTTTATTATTCTAACATTACATGACATCCTTATTGCTCTACTCCTTCATAGTCTAACACTTATTTACCTGGTTACTGCCAGTGTATAGTTTTCTGGACCTGTAATTCTTTGGGACCACAGGCTTCTTTTCTTTTTGATAGGGAAGTGCTTAGTTGCTTCTTTTCTGTACGGTCTATGCTTAAACTTTGCACTCCCTGTAAGCAGTGAGAAGTGTAGGTCAGGTCTCAAGTAAGTGTCATACTGTCAAGTATATTCTTCAATTGACATCATTATCAAATTTCCAGGCAACAGGAAGTTAAAGGTAAAGGAATACTTATGCCTGACAGGAGCATTTGGTGTAATCTCCAGGTTCAAATATTCACAGGCATAGCCATTAACCTATTCCCATTCTAAAACTCAGCACTCCAATTTGCTGTAACAAAACACATTTAGACTCAGACACCTGGCCAGGATATGTGTTTAGTGTTATCTGTGTCCATGTCAGCCCTTTTCAATATCCTGATCAGGATTTTCAGCAAAATCTGCTCTGAACCTGCAGGAGTTAAAGGTCAATTCTTTACAATTGTTATAGACATCCTGACTTTGAGAGTGTGTTACATAGGAAAATAGCCAAATCTTTCCTTTTGCTTTTCCAAGTTCTCCTGTACAGTGAAAATGAATATAAAGGATTTATGAATTGTATTGTAAGTTCAAAAAAGTGTACATTTCAAGAAAAGTTAAGCATTTTGAATGTATACCATCCTGGTAAATCTTAGAGGCAGCCTGCATGTCAATCAGCAACTTCAGTTCCAATTTATTACATTATCCTCTAAGGCTTGGTTTTCCTATTTGTGAAATGATACTAATTTTAAGGCATTGTGAAGTTTACGTGAAATAACATTCATAAATCATTTATCACAATTCTTGATGGATAGGATACACTATTCCATACCATTATAAAGGTCTAAATTAGTGCTTCCTTAAAGTGTTGTTCATTAATTCAGTAGATATAGTGTTCTGGATTATTTGACTATTTTCTCTAAGGCTTCCATTAAACATGTGAATGGCTGAAGAAGCTCTTGTTACAGATTGCAGAGAACTACAGTTTAAAATGAAAGAAATAAGTGGATTAGAGGTGACTGCTTACACTGTAGACTTGTTATCTATACTTCAACCCTACAAATTTAGGAGTCTACAAGGATAGAATTTATAGACTTGCACATTGTATATGAAAGTCATAATAAAGTCCTCTAAAGGCATCCTTTAACATAATTAGTTTTGACATTCCTTGTGGGTCAAAACAAGGTCTCAGGCAATGACAATGTATTACAGCAGATTGCCAGTATTACTAGAACAGCTCCCTGTACATTTCTGTCCTAAGAACATATAGAAGAAAAAATTTTTGCTGAAAGCATTAAGACCAAAAAAAGGAGTAGTTCCCAATATTTTCAGGTGAGTTCACATTTAATTTAATCTACTAAAGTACATATTTACAGAATCCAATTCTCTGCTTAAGTTACAAATTTAAAGAGTATAGATTGCTAAAAAATAAATAACTATCTTGAGAGAGCAGGCCATATAAATTCAGCTCTTCTGTAATATTTATATCTACATTTAGTTTTATTTTCCATTATATGATATATGCTGTGTGTGTTGCATACACTACATATCTTATCTAAGAGATTCTGTTTGGGTGTTTTTCCAACTTTCCTTGTCATTTTTAATAGTTTTTAAATCTGTTTATTATTTCCTTGTTGCTTCTTCAAAGTTAATTTTGATCCTTTATATGAAGAAGTTACTACATTTGAAATTTTCTGTGCTGTTATTCTGGAGTCTTAGAGTTACTGCGTAGAGTAAGATTCTACATTTTGTCATTGTCTTTTAGTTTATTTATTTATTTATTTTTTATTTTTTAAATTTTTATTATTTTTTTATTTTAAAGAATAAAAGAAGGATAATATAATAATAGGGGGACTTAGCAAATTACAGACAAAATGGTAGGAAATTATCAATGGTTATCGTTTTACATATTATTATCTACAAAATAGTTTCTCAGGAAAACAAATAGACAAATAATAGTGAGTTAGAGACAAAAGAGGTAGGAGATTATCAAGAGTTGTTGTGCTATACTTTGATATCTTCAAAGTGGCTTCTAAAGAAAATAAATAGAGCTATACATGAGTTACCTATTGAAAAATCATTAACTATTCTCAATGGTTGTTGTAGGAAACACATAATAATAAACATACATTATGAAATAGGATAGGAACATTACAAACTTAACACAGTTATGGATAGATTAGTAGGAAAATATCAATGGCTGCTGTAATACGTGATGGTATCTTCAAAGTGGTTTCTCAGGAAGACAGAGATATGCAAGAAGGATCTAATAAGTAGTTACAGCCTAAGGGTTGTCAAAAATAGCATATTACCTCCTCACCAGTGACTCCTTACACTGAGGTATGATGGCTGGAAGGAAGGCCAGGATTGAAAAGAAGGACCGAGAGATTTGCACCTGTGACTAGCAACAGGCTGTTTTCTTGTTCCTCCATAGTCATGATTACCCAGGACTCCTCGATGGAGATGACGGTCTGGCCAGAGGGAGAAGGCAGACCATGCCCTAAGCCCTCTCATTCCTGTTGGACTAACTGGTAGCATGGGTCTGAGCTCTGGGGCCTCTACCTCAGAGGGCAGACCGATCTCCAGTGGTCTCCTTTGCATCCAGCGCATGGCCCATGGGGCCTCTTAGGGCAGTTTCTCTTGAGGTAGCCTGGCTTTTAACAGTGGTAGCAGATGAATGCAGTTGTCGAGTTCTTCTTGGAGCCCCGGGAATAAGACCTGGGATCTGTTTCTCTTAGTGGTGCAGCAAAAGCAGCTGCTTTTTCTCAGTCTCTTTGTTTTCTCTCCTTGGCCTCCTCACTCAGAGAACAAGAGAATGCAGACTAAGCCCACGGAGTCAGAGGTCCAGTGGACTGGGGTCACGAGAGCTGCTTGGAAGCTGTAAACCAGGAGGACCTTGCACAATACCTGCACAGACTCATTGGAAGCCATTCTTCCCCTGACAGTACAGGCTGTGGTGGAGCTCTGGAGAAGTCTGCAGCAGGATTCCTGCTGCCTGTGCTGACAGTTGGGGAGAGGACACTAACTGGTTGTGGGGTCCCAAAGTAATGGGAAGCTGGAGAGAAAAAGCTACAAAGAATGGCTTTCACCCCAGATAGCTCACTTGTCTTTTAGTTTATATTTCTAATATTTATTTGTGGAAGTTCCAAAGGGTCTAAATTGAAGGTAACCTCCATGGGAGAGGTTCTGTACTAGGTTTAGCCAGAGGGTCTGGCAGATATTCCCTTCTGCCTGGGAATCACACTTTTGTATAATTTCCTACAGATTTCATTACAAGTAATTTAACATACCATAACTATCTCTGCATAAATATAACTTTCAATAGTTGCTTGAAATGTAAATGTGAATATAGCAATTTAATTCGCCATTCTTTGTGGACATTTTGATTGGTTTTCTTCCTATAAATAACTTCAGAACATATGTCTCTACGCATATAAGGTTTTGTTTAGATTTTTTCATGTTGGATGTAAAATTACTTGGGCAGAAGTACCAAAGCATTCTTAATTCTCAATTATAAAATTGCTTGCTATTTGGAAGAGATATAGTTAAGCTCTTTAAAAGAGTGTACAAAGTACCAATCTCACCCTACCTTTGATACAGTTTGTAGGTAGAGGGGCATTTGTTACATTTTAAATTTATCTTCTATTATTGTGGGTTTTTAAGAAAACTAGTAATGCTGAAATTTTTATCATTGAGTATTCTTTCTTTTGGCAAAGAATTATTGTCAAATTGTTGTTTTAGTATATCTTTTTTTCCCTTGGTTCTTGCAGTTAACCTGTTATTTTCTCAGATCTTGATGGAAAAATCATACTAAATCCAGTTTAAGAATTTAGAAATTCTCTGAACTTCTTTATGCCATCTCTGTATTGTATTACTAATAATTTTGGGTTTTTGAGTTTCTGTTTTGTAGTATATTGACTCTTATACACATCAGCGATTATATGTCCAAATTAGCATACACCTGTAGTAGAATGACCTAAAGAGTGGCCTTTGGTTCAAGTCCCAATAGAACATTCATTCTCTCCACATCCTCAACATTGTGACCTTTATTCTCCATATTTCTGTGAGCATTCTGGTCTTCTGAGTTATCATCAAAGTTTCCCAGCAAGCTTCACCCACAGCATTCTAGCTTTCTGCAGTCTGCTTTTCCAAACTTTTCTAAATTCCTCCCAGAACCCAACTGCAAAACTTGCTCCATCTCTTCTGATATAAAAATAGGAGGAGAGTACATTATGGTAAAATACATATGTACATACAAACATATATACATATACAGACAGACAGATCAGATAAATAGAAGCCAAAAAAAAAGCATACGGATGCATTAAATTTAGGTACAGTATCATTAAAAAAGATGAAGTATAGTTTACAACTTTAAAAGCTAAACTTTACAACATAGACACAAGTGTTGTAACAGTGCAGAGCTTCAGAATATAAATCTTAGTATTAACAAATTGTACAGTTGTCCTAAATGTTGTAATTTAAATGGCAGATACTGATGATATGTACCCAACTTTGTACACCAATGCTGTAGAATAAGTCTCCTTTTTTAAAGTGCATGGGACCTTCATGAAAATAGACAATATTTATACAAAATATTCAATGTTGCAAAAGTACATTTAGAAAATGAAGTAAAACTAGAAATTAGTAATAAAATATAAACAGAAACAAACATAAAACTGAAAGACATAATGACAAAATGACTGACAGTGGTAAAAGTCAAGATTTTCAATTATTGGTTGAAGAAAAAAATAGAACTAATCTAGAAATAGTTTTGGTAATGTTTTATAAACTCAGTCATCTGTTTCTGCTCCTTTGTAGACATGCTTGTCACTCTTTACCCAGTACAAATGAAAGTATGTATCTACACGAAGACTTGGATTATAGTGATCATATTAACTCAATTCATAATAAAACAAAACTGAAAACACACCAAAATATCATAAACAGGAGAATAGTAAATAACTCCATGTATTCACCAGAGAATACAACAAAGTATTTAAAAAATAATGAGCTATTTATACAGGTGAAGACATAAATAAATATCACAGACTTAACATTGCCTAAAGTTGCCAGGAAGAAAGGTGCCTACTGTACCGTTCCAATTGTATATAACCTGCACAATTAATCTATGTATAAAAATTCAAAACAGTGGCTGCTTCTGGCAACTTCTTAACTGGGAAGAGGCAGGGAGTAAATTTCTGGAGTGGTAGAAATATCCTATATCCTGGTAAGATTGTGCTGTGTATTACTAGATAAAATTTACGTTAAGAGAGACTGATTAAAAGCAATTAAAATCTGATCAGTAATTAAGAAGTATACTTCATAGAATGGCATCAATTTGAAATTTTAAAATCATGTTCTTTAAGATTCAATTTGATAAAATGAGGAAATAGGTAGAGATTACTGGGAAGGGTGATATACATGTGGAGCAGGGAAGGAGTGTATGCTTCTTTTCTTTTGACTTCTAAAGTTAATTTTTAACCGCAAGCAATCACTATTCCTTAAAGATGCTCCGGTTCTAGAATGAGGCAGACAAAAATAAGTCCAGAAAAAGTTCTGGTACCAGGAGCTGAGGTAGTCCTTATGAATGATGAGCTTTTTTACTAAAAACAGGTATCAGCTTTAAAGGGTTTCCAGTGAGTACATTTGTGACTATTTGAGTTTCAAACTAACGAAAACAAAACAAAAAAACAAACAAGCCCTAGAGAATAGGCCAGATGTAATCTTGGCGATATTTGTAAACTATTTCTCTCACCATAAATTCAAATAAAAATACACAAACCAACTGTTTTTATGATTAATATAAAATAGTAACCCCAACTCAGGATTAGCAAAAATATGTAGTGGAAATGCTTATAAATCCAAATGACCAATTAAAAGATGAGAGGCTGTTCACCGAAGTGTGAATTAACCACAAAGAGACAGCTCTACACAACCACTAGGATATCTAAAATGCAAACCGAAAACAATATTAATGTCCGTCAAAAAGTGGAAAACCAGTGTTCTCTCATACTGATTGGATATGTAAATAGATGCAAACACATTAAAAGCTTAGTTGACAGTATATAATAAAAATGACTGTAAGTTACTTTATGACACATTTTCATCCTTGGAATATATACACAACAGAAATATGTTGAAAAGTAAAAGATGTATACCAAAATGTTTAAAGAAACTTTTAAGTAGCACACACAAAAGCAACAAAGACAATTAGTTTCATAGTATTATACTGAACACTTGGCAATGAAAGTTATGGAAATATTTCTACATGTGGTAGCTTTGTGGAATGACTAAAATAAATGATTTAAAGGAGGGTATATATTGTATGTTCTCATTTTATAATGGTCAAAAGTTAGAAAACTATGGAAAGAGAAATTCCAGACATGACTGTCTTTGTTAAGGACTAGGAGATGAATAGATACTTCTGTGCCAAGCGCTGTTGTTATTTACAGAGAAGTACCAGCTACATGACTGTCCATAAAATACTGTTGAAACGCTATTATATGCAAACAGCTTCTAAAGATTACTTCTCAGCAATTTGAAAGCCCATGCTAGTGAATCACCTAACACAAGAGAAGTGCTTCTTTGGAATATAAACCTCCAGTGTTTGGTTCCTTTGTGAGTAGATAAGAGTAAGGTATTGACTGTACTGTGCAAATCGCGCTTCAGCGTACCTGAGCTCTCACTCTCGGTGCACCCTCCGCAACGTCGCTCTGAGGGGCAGCGTAGGCTGCCGTCTACCTTCCCCATCAGACAGCAGAACAGTGGGGCCTCATTTACGGAATTCCTCGTAATGATTTTAAATGCATTTGTGACTACATAAAACCTGATTGATTAATTTTGCACATGATAAGTAAATTTTCATGCTTCCTGTATTTGAAGCATCAACTAGCAAAATCTTACAGCAGTATAGAGGAAAATGCATCGTATCACCTGGTTTTGAGTTCCATAAATTTGTGTGAACTGAAAATAAGTGTCTTAGCTTTTGAACATCTCAAAATATTCCTTAGCAATAAGGAGGTGCTCAGATCCCAGGCTGTGTCAGAAATGACTGAGATAGTATATATGAAGTGGATCCTAAATTACAAGGTAATGGACAAATATGATAAAATGAACATCACTGATGAATCGATGCACAGCATTGCTGCTAGCCAGAAACCAGACTATGCTATTAAAATTTAAGTGTCAGGATTATTTCTAATTTAGAAGTATCAATGATATCTCTTAACATTTCATTATTATGCTCATTGATATGCTCCCTTAGATAAGGTGTTGCAGTTTATTCAAAGAAGCAGTATATAATAAAACAGGAGTTGCAGGGAGCTACTTATTAGACACATTTCCATGAACTCTCATGGGGCTTGGGGAACTCTGATACAACTGTACCACAATGTCAGCCCTATACAGTGAGATGGTTAGGTTAAGTAGAATATCTAAATATAATTTTTTTAGCATTTGTTATTTTAGGAAACTAAGAATACAGAAAAACTAATTGTATGATTTGTTTTTCGCCATTACTTCTAATTCCTTTTGTCTAACCTCCTTTCCCTAAATGTAATACAGGTTATATTGACTCCTGAATATTCCAATATTCCTTTGAGAGTTGATTTCTTCTGCTGCTCAGGATGTGTATGAGTGGTCACTGTACCTAGCATACAAGAGGAAACGGCATCTCTGGACCTAAAGATTTGAAATATAATTGCCACTTGAACACAGTGTCTAATATCCATTTGTTACCCAGTTATAAGCACATTATGTGGAGAAAAACTTGCTACCATTCCAAAAGTCCAAATCACTGGGCAAGTGGCTATGTATAAAGTATAATCAAAATATTCCTTTTATATTCTCTACATAAAAGATGTTAGTATATAATGTATTAAAATGTGCATTTTAACTTTTAAAATGTGTGACTGTAAAAGACACATTGTGATTAATCTTTACTTTCTCCCCATATCTCCCAACACACTTAACACATCATCCTTAGCACTTTCTGAAAATAGCTCTGGAAGTTCTTTTTCATGAACATCTTTATGAGAGGTGATAAAAATACAGCAAATGCTGCTGTGGGGTGACATCCAACAGAGAGACAGGCTCATAAAATATTATGGTTTGTCCTGATCCATGAGCTTTGCCACAATGCAACTCCTGCATCTTCCCCACAGTCAAAATGACCATGAAAGGTAAAGGTAAATGACTCAGGACGTGTAGGGAACCATGAGAATGCAACTAATGATACTCAAGAAGAGGGTTCCTGAACTGCTTCATAAAGAGGCAAAACTGATGGCATATTTATATTTGAAATGAAGGGGAGTACTTTCAGGGCAACTAGTGTCAAAGTGATTTTTACTATAATATTTTTAATTTAAATGTTTATAGTACTTTTACTGTAAATCTTATAGTAAATTAATTTTTTAAAAATTTGAAACCAGATAAGCAATAGTTTTAAACAAAGAATTACCTGTGTGTTGTACTACAATGGCTTTTCATTTCCTTTTTCTAACAAAAACAAATATAGACAGGAAATAAACAATGAAAAAGCTTTACTATGGTTTTCTAACTGACACTCTCAAGGAAAGTCTGGTATGCTGTTAGAATATGATGATGCTGAGTTAGATTGCTTTGTCAATACCTTCATATCTGCTCACATTCAAAAATGAATTGAGACTCATAATATTTGCCAAAATTACAAATAAGAAAGCATCCTTAAACATAAGGAAATTACACTCCAATGGATTTTAATAGATAAACATATTTGAATGCAAAGTTCAAAAATGTGTTTACGGAAAAGGTTTTTCCCTTATTCATGTTTTATAAAATGTACAGAAAAAGTTTTTCTTTCTATGTATCAATCATATTTGGTTTCCTTGATATCACAGGTATTTTTGCTTTCCAGAGAAATATTTTATATACATGACTTATATGAAGCTGAAAAGTGAACATCTCTCCAAAATTTGGTTCCTAAATATAACTAGAATCTCTTTTAAAAAATAATCACTTTATTACTTTTTACTAAAAACCTTTATTTGGTATTTTGTCACAGTCATTACTAACATAATATATAGAGTTATCAAGGAATCATATGAGACTGCTTAACAATTCGGAGACAGAGTCTCCTCATGTAGTTCAGGCTGACCTTGACCTTATCATCTAGGCAAGGCTGGTTTTGAACTCACTGCCATCCTCCTGCTTTAAGCACTGGGGTTACAGATGTGCCACCATGCTTGTCTGCCTGTCTAACAATTTGAATGACATTCTAGCAAGAATTTGTGGAATGACAATAGATGTTAGAGAGGAAAGTATGTAATATTTAAAAATAAGAACAAAGGAGATAAACTCAAAAATAAATATTTTTTATTTAATTTAGAACATCATTGTCATTTGTACCTGGAGAAATTCTTTGTTTTTCAATATTTGACATTTTGTTTTGAGACAAGCCCCCAGGTTGTACAAAATGAAATTGAGGTTATAGGTATTTCTAATGTAGCAGAAATATGAAATTAAATTCACATAGCTGAAATATTTTTTCAGATTCCATTCTGCTAGTAATACACACTCTTTTTTTCCTGTATTTCATAGAAACATCTTATTTTATAGGCATTGAAAAAAATAAAATTGCATTTACTTCATGTTAATAAAGTTGGAGACATAACAGTAGATTGTTTATAATTCATACTTCTCCTTCATCAGTTTGTACTCCTGCTTTGCCCTTTCCTTCTTAGTTGACTTTTGTTGGTTTAATGTCTAGTTTTTTGGGTTTACTTCCACAGTAGCCAAAATCTTGGGCTTGGGATTTAGCTCAGCGGCAAAGCGCCTGCCTGGCAAGTGCAAGGTCGTGAGTTTGGTTCCCGGTACCGGAGAAAAACCAAAAAAAAAAAAAAAAACCACAGTAGCCAAAATCTCCAGTGAATGTTTCCATAAGAAATAAAATTATATTCTGTCTACTAACATCCTTATACTAATACATTTCTTTGGGTTAATCATCCCTGTTTGATTCATTGCAGAATCTCTTAAATTTTCTCTGTTATAGAAATTCTGAAATTTTCCTCAAACCTTTCCAAGAATTAGACAAAGGATAGTTGCCAAGTGATTTTTAATTTTTATTTCACTTCTGATATTTAAAGAAATTTAAGTAATATATTTTTCTAATATTATGAACTACCTTATAAAATTAGAACTTCATATTCTTCTATGTTATACAATACTCCTATGTTATAGATATCAAATGCTCCTGATTCATTAATTCATCACTCATTTCCCCCCGTAGTCTTGCAACCAGGTACTATTCTCAAATATTCATGAATTCACGCATTTTTTCATTCTGTAGGTGCCTATTGTACAACTGCAATTTTCTATGATCTAATCTAATTTCTGAAAGTAAAATAATAAAGAACATACAGTTAATCTTTACAATATTTTCCTTTACAGTTTGTGAATTTTCTCTGTTCTGCAGTTGAAATACTAAAATTAAAAATCTTGCATAATTTCTTGGGGCATACACATAGCACTAAAATTTCACAGATGTTTTTATGGTTTATTTTTCTAAATTTTAATTTTTTTATTTTAAAGATTAAAAAAACTAACAAAACAACAATGAATACCAAATCAAAACAGCACAAAAACAACAATACATGAGCTCAAACAAAATGATAGGAATCAACAATGCTTGCTACATTGCATACTGTTATCTTCAATGAAGTCACTCACTCCACCAGACATAAGAATGTAAGATTGATCAAACAAATGTAGTAATTTATATAATTTTTATGCAGGCATAGAAAAGTCCTAGACCTGGAGAAAGAAATATCCTAACATTTCCACTTTGCACATGAAGTTCAAGATATATAAACTATCATATATTATTAGAAAACTGATTAGTTAAATCTGTTCAAATACTGTATTTAAGTGACAGAAATAGACAACTTGAATTAATGAAATTAGTTGGAAAAAATAAAAGAAACTTGTAAGATTCATATTTCCTAATTTTAAGAATGATTAAAATATCTCGTGATCCATTAATATAAATGGGCAAAAAGAAAAAAAATGGGTAAACAAAACAGATTAAACAGTATATTTGTATTAGTAATAAATGTCTATTTTTCAACAAAAATTACAAGACATAAAAGAGATAGTAGACTGCCATAGGACAAAGCAATCATCAAAACCAAACTGAGGTAGAACACAAGAGTTGTAATTATGTCACTGTAAATTTTAAGTAAATATAATAAATATTTTAAAAAACAATTATGAAAAACATAGACAACTTGCAACATTAGTTGTCTAATTGCAGCAAATTAATCAGAAGTATGCTGAAATTCTAGTGGAAATGTTGGAAACAAAAGTCAGTGGAATTGCTGAGGATGCATTCGGGAGTTCAACAGTGGACCCAACACACGCGCATAAAGAGCCAGCTATCTTTTCTCTCTAAGACCAGAATTAGGATAAGCATGGTCTCTCGTACTCTTCTTGAAAGTCCTACTAAGCAAAGTAAGTGAAGAAAAAATATTTTGGAACGGCAGAAAAGAAATGATTAAAGTAGTTCAAATTTATAAAAGACGACATTTACATATAAATGCACAATCTAAAAACACTATTAGATCTAGTAAATTTAGCAATGCTCCAGGGAACTATATTAGGTCAATATAAGAAATTAAATTACATTTCTGGAGTGTGCTATGAACAAATGAAAAAACATTTTTGTAGTAGCATGAGTAAGATGTATAATACTATCAAGAAAAATGAAATACTTAGGAAGGAAATGAACAAAGTTCATACAGGATCCTCATGTTAATTACCAACACTAAAAAAAAGATAAAGCATGTTTCAATAAATGAATAAATATATTGAGTTGGTGTATTGGAATATTCAACATTCTGCCATTCCAATAATTCCCAGAATGATCTATAAGGTGAGTATAAACCTAGTCTAATTATTGATATTTTGTGGTATTTATCAGTTTACGTTAATGTAATATCAAAAGGAACAGTAACAAAAATAGCAGACAGAAAAATGAGCGTCATAATTCCTGGTTTTATGATCCACTTAAAATTACCGTGTTAATGAAGGCAGTGATTGTGCCCAGCCTACACACTGTGTGGGAATGAATACCTTTCTGTTTCCAGCTCAGTGAGAGCTTCTTTGTTCTGCTTGAGCACGTGCATCTGTGGCCTTTGCACATCTCCCAGCTTTCAGTGGTCAGACTTCACAGGAGCATAGCGTCACTGTCTTGGAGCCCAAGAGTAACGCCAGGTCAATTGCCTTATGTTAGCTGCCTAAAGGAACCGTGGGGAAGCGAGGTCCACTACTGAAAGTACTATTTCTCTGTCTTCTTATGTAGGTCAAGTTGTTTTTTTCACCAAGTATTGACTTGTTGAATTTTCCTTAGAAATTTCAATACCAAGATACAGTGGGAAGTAGTATTTGAGCTTCTATTTCTAGTGAGTGGCTTTGTGATTATCTTTATTATTTTCCATGTAGACAGAATGTGCCCCTGGCATGGGTAGCTATGTAACACTAACTCATCAGTTCTGACACTTGTACTATGACTATATAAAATGCTAATATTAGGGTAAGCTGGGTAGAGTACACAGAAAGTTTCTGTACTCTTTTTGCAATTTTTCTATAACTCTAATATTTGAAAATAAAAAATTAAAAGTAGGTACATATACATAAAAAGTAAAAAAGAGAAAGAACATATACCATGCGAACAGTAATCATAAGAGATCGGGTTTAGATATCAAATTAGATCAATCTCAGTACAGGGAGAATTAGCATAGATAAGAGCATTTCTTTTCAAGTGTGCCAACTTTGTCGATTTTGTAAACATTTGAGAACACTTGAAGAAAGTATTTTGAAAGTATTTATATATAAAGATAGACCACTGAACACCTACTAAAGAGACTAAACTTTAAAATGCTTACACTATCAGGACAGACAATACCAATTATTGGCAAGGACACGCAGAAATTGAACTTTCATATATTGCTGGGGAAAGTAAAACTGAACATTAGTGCAGCCACTTTGGAACCCAATTGTTAATTTTTTGTAAAGTTAAACTTTCATATAGTGTACAAGACAGCAAAGTCACTCCTAGGTATATATAAAGGACAAATTGACATATGTGTGCCTCAAAATACCAGTATATGAATGGTCATAGCAACATTGTGCCACAGACAAAACCCAAAGATAGACCAGATGTCTGTCAACAAAAGAACAGGTAATGATTTGCAGAACCTCTGAACAATAGAAAACTATCCATAAGCCAAATGAGTAGACAGCTAGTAAGAGGTTTAGTGGAATCACTGACAACTAATAATATTAAGTTGAGGAAGACATGATGGCAAAAGCTCTCGGCATTACCAGAGCCACAGATGAAACAAACATATCTAGGCAGAGAACATATAAGAATAAGCAGAACTAAAGAATCATTGTGCTGATTCTTGTGACACCTGAAAAAAATTGCAGTGACTCACCCAGGAGAAGATGGGAATTATTCAAACCTTCTCGTTAATTCAAATAAATAGAAACAAATAGAGTACAATAATATTACTCGATATTTTTGACCCCTGGAAAAAATGAACAAAATTTTAATTATATTTCAGAGGTCTTGTATGTGTGTTTACTGTAAGTCTGTTCAAGTATTACTAAGTATTAATGATATGTGCATGTATTATTACTATTATATTTCACTTTGTAATTCTTTTAGAATAAAACAGTAAGCAAGACAGCAGCTACTTATCTCTTCCAGCTTCTCATTTAATTAAAGAGACATATTTACAGTTTCTTTCTCCCTGACACTGCTAGTTCACCCCAGCATCTCTCTGTGTCTGTCTAATATATGTATACACAGAAACATAACTTTTAAATTCTTTTAAAGAATCCATACTCCAACTAGTCTTAGGTCTTCTAATCTTTGGATAGAGCTTTGAGTCCATGTCGTCATGTACTTTCTCAGGTTCCTACGTGTCCCCTGAGGATGGGAAAATAGAAATAAAAGCACTGGTCTCCCCTCCCCTTGCCTAATGAACTTAATATGTTCAACAACCAAAGTGTCTGAGGAAGGATGTTAGGTGCAGAGATATGTCTGTTTGAGGGCCAACTTTTGATGAAAACTCTAAGGATAAAACTTCAAATGCAGTACTGAGAGAGAACTGATTTCTGTCACTTCATCAAAAGAAAAAGTGAAATTTTCTCATTAATGAGACACAAGTTTAATCTCTTTTCTATTTGAGCTGCAAACTATTCTTAGGCCTTCAGGAAACTAGTTTAATGATATTTTGAGTTTCAAATGTATTTGAACTACCAAGATCTAAGTTAAAATCTCATTTGAAAATGTGATTCTCTGAAATTCTGCTGTTTGTGAATTTTAGATCCAAGGTACAAATTAATCATTTCTAATTCTGTATGTGTAAAATGTCCATGTGCCAATAATAGAGCATAACCTAGTCTTCCAACCCACACTCATTCTTCTTCCCCAACAAAGAGAACGCTGACCAACTCCTACCATTCATCTAGTGCATGACTGGTAATACAATTGTTTTGTTTCATTTGCTTAAAAACTACATGGCTAAAACATTAATCTCTTTGCTTCTCTGGAAAGATCAAATCAATATATCAACTCCTAGTGGGATTAAAGTACTTTAATAGGATAACAGCACCTTAATAATAATAAAAACATTCTGAAATTTATAGAAAGTCAGAAATTTATAAAATAAACTGACTCAGCCATAAAACATCTTACAAGTTATAGTTAAAAATGCGTACTTCCTTTTAGTCTGAGGATGATAATTCTGTCAGGTAAATAGCATCTTAGCAGAATACAAGTCTTTCAACTTAATATTTGATTTAGCCTTCTGATCAAATATTTCTCTACTTTTCAAAAATTTTAGTAAGATAAATCAGTACATTAGGAGTTCAATATAAACATATGGAGTCTATCTCAAGTAACATAGAAAATACTACAAATCCTACAGAAGTTACTATAATTTGTTATTAAATGCAGTCTTCAAGCTAGCTTTCCATTTACATAGCTTCTTACCCACTGTTACCTTTCAGAGAAATGTTAAGGTTTGGGATGTGCCTTGAGGTTTAGGGGTGTCAGCTGTCCACCTCTCCAACAGAGAAAGACTGCCTTCATCTGGTGAGCCTCGTTACTATCCTGCTGTCATGTGTCTGCATTCTAAGGTGATCTCTTATTCAGACCATTTTAACTGCTTTTATTTTAATTCGTACATTTATTAAAATTTTATTCATATAAAGGATGTAGAAGTATAACTCATTGATAAAATATATAGTACATTTCTTTCAAATTTTATCTAGCCAATTAATTTCAACAGAATGTTTTCATTGATTTTTTTACCAGGTTTGTTGAAGTATGGTTGACAAACATTGTACATATTCATATACATAACTTCATGAATATATATACACATTCATATATATATATATATAAAATCACCAAAGCCACAGACAAGCTGATTGACATATCTTTTACCACACATAATGTTCTTTCTCTTTTTATGTTTTCTTTCTATGTTTCAGTGAAAACAGTTAAGATCTACATGCTTTTAAATATGGAGAACTGTGTAGTGTATCATACCTGATTAACGTCACTCATCATTTGAGAGATACAAATTAAACACTGTTTAGTTTCATCTCACTCCAGAAAGAATAGCTATCATCAAGAAATCAACAAATAGCAAATGCTGGCAGGGCCATGGGGAAAAAGGAAACCTTCTCTACTGTTGGAGTGCAGACTGGTACAACCACTGTAGAAATCAGTGTGGAGAGCCCTCAAAAATCGCGGACTAGAGGTCCCATTTGATCCAGCTATTCTCATCTTGGTATCTCCCTGAAAGAGTTAAAAGCATCATATCAGAGCATTGTATGTGCACCCATGTTTATAGCAGCACAGTTTGTGATAGCTAAATCTTGGAAACAACCCAAATGTTCATCAATCGAGGAGTGGATAAAAATAGACGTGTTTTTTTATATACAATAGAGTACTACTGAGCCATAAAGGAAGATAAACTTGAGACATTTATAGCTAAATGGATGGACCCTGAGACCATACTCTTAAGTGAAATAAATGTGACACACCTGTAAGTATCACATAGTCTTCTCTGAGAAGCTGCAAGTGTAAATAACAACTGAAATATCACAGAGATTGTGAAATAGGAAGGAGTTTTCCAAAGGAAGGGGGAACTGGGGGGCTGAGGAAGGGAGGGGAAAGAGAAAATGAGAAAAGGTGGATAAATGGAAACAAAACTTTGTAAATAAAGAAGGGAAAGAGGGTTGAACGGAAGGGAGGGGAATGGAGCAAAAAGAGGAACTAAGATATATCATGTATGGGTACTAGTTCCCCATGATGAATGTGATCATTGTGTATATCTAAATTGTCCCAATGAACTTAATAAAAAATTTAAAAATAAAGTATAAAAGCTTCAGTTGCTATTGTGTCTTCATTTAGTCCCCTCTTCTACATAGACAGCCACGGAATCTGCAGTGACTCATCCCAGGCCATGCACGTAGCATGCTGGTCACAAATTGTAAATAAGGGTGTCTGTGAGCCCATCAGACAAATCTCCTTCAGGAGTGGGTTGGTGGGAACTTGGCAGGGTCCTAGTATGTGTCCCTCTTGGTTCTGTGTCTCTACATTAATCATGGGTTCAAAAGCATTAATAGCATTTGTTTTAATTATAACATACTAGTAGACATCTTTGAAGATTTTATTAAACAAATGTTTTGGCTATTAAATATTTCCAAACCAAAGTATCAAATTTAAGGAAATAGTTTGGATTCTGATGGAGCTGAATTTAAAATTCAACTTACTACCTACGTATTTTGTATTATTTTGAATAGTTTAAGCTCATAGGCATTCAAGATTTTCAACAGTAAGATAAAGGAAATAATTCATATGTTTTAAAGAGCAGGAAATAAATTTATGTTTCTAAAACACTGAGAAAACTACCATCAAATTAATAATGCTTGAAGATTTTAGTTTCTAACCCTGGTTTTCAGCATAATGAAGCAGTGAGTATCAGATTTACCCTAATAGAATAAAAATAATTAAAATGAGCAAAACATATGAACCAAAACTTTTCAAGCATTCTACAGTATATGAAAGTGCTTCGATCATTCAAAAATTAAGCAAAATATTACAGCTATGCGTTTTGAAGTTTTATTAGAATATGTTGGCAGTACATAATATTTATATTTGTATATTTACCTCACTTTTGTACGTGAGGAAATTTTAAGCTTTAGCAAAGGAAAGTGAAACCTACACAAGGAACAGTGATTTCCCAAGTTGGAAGAAAAAGAAATCCAGACTCATGGCTCAAGAGATGGCTGGAATGTACAGGTAAAGATGGTGGAATGGAGAAATACTCACAGGAAAGGAGTCCCATATGTGTGACTTTAGTTGTCCTTTATTCACACAAATACTACTCTAACAAAGCAAGAACATATTTTTGAAGGCAGCCATAAAAACCTGGATATGAGTAGAAACAGCAAGGTTGTATACTACTATGTCTTTGGAGTTTTGTCAGCAGTGGAGTTGATTCTGAGATTGAAATTTACTTGAAGAACATCCAAAGATAATACAGATGTTGGAATTAACAGACAAAAAATTTAAAAAGCAGGTATGAATACGTACAAGAAATTTATTCAAAAGATGAATATGTCTTTTAACATATGTGTTAAATTACTGAATACATGGAGAATTTTGGTTGAAAATAGAAGCAATAACAAAGTCTCAAAGGGAAATTACAAATACATAAATAAAATATCTAAAATAAAAATTCTAATGGGTATCTAAAACATCAGACGGAACAGTGACAAGCAAGCTAGAACTAGAGTTAGTATGCAATATAAGAACAGAAAAGGAGAAACTCAATATTGCTGCACTGATATAAAGAAAAGTATTGCATAGTTAACCATACATAATTTGAGTTCCAGCACCAGAAAAAAGACATTGGGGAGAAAAAGGGGACCTGCATTTTTAAAATGCTCAATAAATCCTAAGCAGAACAAATATAAACACAAACCTGCACATACAAGTACATCATAGTGAATTGCAGAAATCCAAACATAAATTAAAAATCACAATATCATAATGGAAGTTAGAGTAACTGAAATACACAGGAAGAGATAATAAAAATAACTGTGAGATTTGGATGCAGTGGTACATGCCTACAAATCCATTCAGCTATTCTAGAGATTGAAGTGGGGGATTGAAACCAGCCTAGGCAAAGTAATAAGAACCCCTCCCCACTTGCATAAATAAATACCATTAACTTTTTATTGAAAAGTATAAACAAATGGAATGGCACTTAGAAGAAAAATATATGAATCCATAACTGTATCTCTACCAAAGCTGTTTTCAAAACTGGACATGAAATAATAGTTTTTAAAGTGAGCAAGAGCTAATTGCAAGAAAGTTATCCCTATGAGATATTAAAGGATATTATTAAAGCTAATGGGAAATTATACCCAGTATAACAGGGCTACCTGATGAAAATTATACTTGGATTTACAAATGCATGCATATTTAGAAGATGGCTTTTTTTGTTTATAGGAAAATAATAATCAAGTTTTATAGGGGTTATAAAATATATTAAAGCAAAGTATCTAACAATAGTAGCACAAAAAGGTATTGAAATGAATGAAGGTATACTATCATAAGCTTCTTAAATTTTACATGAACTTTTATATTAATTTATAGTTAGGCAGTGATATAGCAAAGATGTTTATTATTGGTGTTTTGAGCTAAACATAAAAATATGAAAGAAACAGAAAATTTGCTAAAGTATTAGTAAAAGATAAAATTGTAAGAAAATACTTGATTTACTGAAAAAAAGAAATATAAAACAATCCAGAAGCACATAGGATACGTAAAAATAGAGAAATGATTCACTTAAACCAACGACATTAATAACTATGGGAAATATAAATGAACTAGTCCCCTCAAAAGAGGCAGAGCTTGTCAGGTTGAACAAAACAACAAGATCCAACTATATAATATTCATGAGCAATTAACCATGAATATAAATGGCCAAAAGTTTAGCCAAAGAAGAATAAAAGAAAATATACTTTGCAAATTCTAATCATATAAACCTGGTATATGTAATCATATATACAGATAAGCTAAAATAGTTTCTAATTACTTACACTTTAAAACAGAAAAACCATTATAGACAAAGTCATTCATACAACGATACGAAGGTTAATAATCAGTAGGACGCAACTGCCCTAAATGTGCATAAAGCTAATAACCAAGCGTCAAGTGATATAAGGCAAAAGCTAAACAAATTCAAAGACTTAGACAAGAATCACAATAATAGTGAGAATGTAACATCTCTTTTCAACAATTCATAGAAAGGTATTTTCTTAAAATAAAAACTCAGTTATATATATATAACAGTTATATATATATATAAATATATATATTAGTGAGTGAGTTCTCATAGTTGTTACCTATCCAATAATTGTTCCATATCCAATATCTATAATTGTTACCTATACAATATTTATCATATGTATATGTATACATATATATAGAATAGTTTACTGAGAATGGCCAGATAGAGACTTTCTAATGCATATGGAATGTTCATCAAATAGGTCATGCACTAGCCAATAACTAAGTTTGTAAACGTTTTCATTGAATGGAGATATATAGCAAATTGTCTTCTAGGAAAAAATGGAATTGAACCTAAAATCAATAAAAAGTTATTTGTATAATTGACTAATACTTAGAAATGAAGGAACATATATGAACTATAAATCTAGAAATAATTTTACCTTGCACTTATATCATGAAAAAAATTTTAGATAGTTCACAGAGTAAAATATGAGAACTAAACATGAAAAACTTCTCTGGAAAGATATTTAGGCTGGCAGAAATTTCTCTTACAGAATGTAGAAAAGAATAACCACAGAAAAAACTATTAATAAATCTTATCCATTGAAATACAAAGCTTTTAATTATTTAAAACATAATTAACAAAATGATAAAGCAAGCAAAGGAAAAAAACATATATGTGTGTATATGACATAGTTTTTACATTGATATTTTTAGGTTTTAGGGAACTACAAAATAAAAGTATAAAAAAATACTGTCATATACCAACTAAGAATGTACGGAAGTGTCAATAATATAAAGGTTGACACAGCCAAATGCTAACAAGCAATATGGAATAAATAGAACTCTTGTACATTTCTTCTAAGTGTAAAATGTTTATCACTTGGGGAAAGAGCATAGTATCAACTCATAAATTTAAAACCATGCCTAATTTATATATGTAATCCACCAATTTCACTCCTAAGCTTCTCACTAGAAAATGAAATTAAAATAGAATTTACCATTTTTTGGGCAAAATATCTTTGTGTAATAGTTTAATTTGGCACAGAGTCGAGGTAGAACTAATCTTCTAATTAGAAAATGTATAAATGCATTGTCAAATTTTCAAATTTTGGTAGATGACTTATCAATGAGTAGAACAAGTAGAAAGAAACCAAATTAATGAGATATAAATAACCAAGAAAGTATATCAGAAATTTCTAAACTAAAAAAACCAGATATATGGGGTGGAAAAAAAAGCCTCTTACACACCATTGGTAAGACTGCAAATGAGTGTAGTCACTATGGCAATCTGTATGTAGTTCCCTCAAAAAGACTAAAGCTAGAGCTGTCATTTTTCCTAGCTATACCATTTTGTAGTATATTCCCCCCAAAATTAAAATCAGCATACTATACAGATACCTGCATAAGTATACTTATTTTAGTCCATCTCACAATAGTTAAGGTAGGAAATCAGTTTAAGCACTTGTCAACAGATGGATGAAAAAAGAAAATGTGCCACATATATGCAATGGAGTATTATTCAAATAAGTTTTATTCAAATACAAGAAACAACAAAATCATAACATTTGCCAGAAAAAGGATAGAAGTCAAGATCACGCCATTAAGTGAAATAAGCCACACTCAGAAAGACAAATAAAGAAAGACAGAGAAAATGAGAGAGACAGACAGACTGACATCGTGAAAGTGGAAGGGATTACAAGGGGAGAGAAAGGGAACAAGGGATAAGGGAAAGAAGAGCAAGTGGGGAGCCGGACAGGGTGAAAGCTGCCCAGCTATGTCATGCGTACTCAAACCTGCTGAAGTGAAACTCCTTAACTGCATAATTACACACAATAATGAAAAGCCAATACAAGAATACCTATCATATGTTACATTTATATGAAGTCCTAGAAGAGATAAATTAATCTGTCATTATAGAAATCATGCCAGCGCTTACTTCCAAGGATAAGAATGTAAACTGTGAGCATATAACAGATTACTTTCTTGAAAGTTAGAAATGTTTCACATCTTGAGAGATTTTTGGGTTACACAGTGTTTTGATCCATCACCATCTATGAAATTGTACACTTCACTCTGGGTATTTATTTCACTGTATGAATAAAAATTGACACCATCATCATCTGCCATCTCTTCTGCCCTTCAACCTGGATGTCTTCTTCTCCTCCCTGCATGAACATTACTTTATTGCTTTGCTTTTCCGAGTGACGTAGCGCTTAGTGACTTTTAAAATGATTCAATGTTCTTTCTTGTCCCAGAAATATAATTATGGACTCATAAGTGTTGCCTGTCCAATATTTATCTCTTTGATTAAAATGGCAATTAACTTTATTTCCAAAATATGAGAATTTACAGAAATACATTTCTCTGATTTCAATCAGAATGTTTCGTTTTTACTCCAGCTTTAGTCTTACTATTGAAAGTGCTTCTAAAAAAGTAAATACAATTGCTTTAACATTCTCTTTGGATTATGTTTGTGTTCATAAAGAAAAAATCAGTCTCATAATAATGATATGTTGACTTTAATAGAAAATCCTATTGCTATAGTAGTGCTCCATATTATTTATTTATTGAAAAATGTTGGCCTATTTATTTATTTTATAATGTCTATCAATCTACCCTAAAATTGGGAAGATTCCCCGAATGAAGTAGCCAATAGTTGGGTCCCTATTTGTCCTAGGAAAAGAAATAGAGAGATGTTTTTATATATGCACAGAAACACCAAACTTTCAGAAAGGCAAAGGATTATTTGTAAAGCTAACTATAGATAAATGAAGGAAGAAAACAGAAATCTCAAAACATGGCAATTGAATTTATATTAAATATTATATTTATAAATTGAGTCAACTACCTTTCAGATTAAGATTAGAAAAGTACAATTCAAAAAATATTTATGTGGCACTGTTTAAAAGGCATATATTGACCCCTCTTGTAAGGACAAGTACAACTTAAAAATAAAGATTAAAATATTAGAGAACACAAACTTTATTTCTCCCAGGTGAAAGTTAGTGTCTTTCTCTTACTTTTAGATCATATGTTTTGAGCAAATGATAAATATATAGATGTATTCTCTCTATGTCCATTTGAGGTATATTTAAATAGTTTTCCAAGTGAAATAAGCATTTTATCAGCTTTACAAATGAGGAATATGCTTCTCAAGGACTCAGAATCCATTCTGAATCATGCATTCAGGATGATAGAGCCGCAGGTCACAATTTCTGTGAGTTTGCAGGAACCCAACTTTGTCTGGCACTTGACCCTGACTTCCAAACTTGCCTCTTTTCATAAATATAAAAATTTATTCAAGCTTCATGGAAAAGCAATTAGCAAACATAACTAACTATCCTAATTACCATGTGAATTTAGGGTGGACTATCTATGAAGAATGATGTTATTGAGCCCTCATAACTGAGTATTAATGATTTTTTATCTTAAGAAATGTACACAATGGATTATGTCTTCTTGGCTATGATTATATATATCAACATAGTTATTGATTCTATAGATACTTTGGGATTTTATAAAAATGGAATTGAAGAATTTACATAATCTACTTTTTCAATGACAGCACAAATTTATTAAGCATTTTTAAAGCTTTTCTAAAATTATTTTAATGTGTCTATTAATACCATAATTCCTTATTGAACCAAATGTTGTTATTTGATTATAATTCTAGTTATAGATTGTTTCAATGTGGTGTATATATATGTATATATACATACATATATTAAGATATATATATATACATATATATTAAGGTTATCTAAATTTGAAGTTTTATCTGATACATTTAAAATTTCTTCAGTAAACAAATTATAAAGTAATAATATTGCTTCACAAAACACTATAGGAATCTTCATTCTGATAACTCTCACTAAACTTGTTTTGCCAGAGGCATACAGAGATAAAATGCACCCTAAGGTCATATCCACAAACATTCATGACTTCTTTCAGCTGAAGCTCTTTCCTAAAAATGTAGGAGTTCCTGAAACTTTCACTTAAATGGGAACTAAGGAGCTCACTTCTTGTTTTGATTAGAAATCAGGGATTCAGTATGGTCAAATTATATGATAAAAGAGCAGCCTCCAATATTTTGGAAAATTTATGTCTTGTCTTGGTTTATAAGTCACTTTTCTGTATCACCTATCGTTCAAAAATCTTGAAATTTTTAGAATTAATAGAAGACAAATGAGTGGAAAGTAACAATTCATAGTGATGAAGTGGTAAACATAAACTGTAAAATGATGATGCTTGTAGCCTTTCTTGCTAATCAGTGGAAGTAAATTTTCTTTATTCCTGTCTTTCTATTGCATCCACTCAGATGGGAATCTAAGAAAGTTACTCAGCTAATTTCTCTTTTACTTAACATGATCCCTAGGTACTAAATAGGAATGCAATTTTCTCTTAACAAACTAAGCATTTCATTGGGTTACCTATAGTTTTACAGACTCAATTACAGTGGAAAATTTAGCCAAATACCAGTTGCCAAGGGACTGTACTGTAACGGGGATATTGTGTCTACCTATTTGTTCCATGGCACGAGCATATTCTGGAGCTTGGTTTCCCTCTTCATAAAGTGAGTAGGATGGGCATAATGCTCTCTGGCCTATTTAAAATCCAACACATTACTGGTAAAAGTGAGAAAACACAGCAATCATTTCAGAGTAGCTAGCTCTAGATCTCTAAATATTTACATTTGATCTAACATATTTACAAGACCTGTGAAAGGAGTACTCAGTAATTAGATTTTAAGTAGAAGTATGAAATATCACTGAATAAAATGCATTGTGATTAATTTTTATGGATTATAAAGTAAATTTACATTTTTTGGTTCAGTTCTTGAGATGGGGTCTCATTGAGGACATCAGGCTGGCCTGAAACTCACTGTGTATCTCAGGCTGGCCCCAAAATTGTGCTGACCTTGTTGCTGCAGCCTTAGGAGTGCTCAGACTCCAGGCATGTGCCCCAATCTGCTGTTTGACATTCATTTTAAGGTCTGGGAAATAATTTAGCTTAACTTCTTGTATGCCCTCTCATGGGTTTCTTAGAAATTGGTTGAATATTTTAGTAAAGATTTATCAAATTTATAATTCTTGGGCCGACATTTACAATTTTACAATAAAAGATGAGAAATCTATCCCTGACTGTGTCGTTGAAGCTAATCAAGCACTTAAGTTTATGGACAGAAAGAACTTTCAGTGTTGAGTCAGTATGAAATTTAAATCACATGTCATTTTAAATGTTTATTCCAAGTAGAATACAGCTACATTTAGTAATCATATACATCAAAACTATCTTACAATATTACAATATTAAATCTTCATTAGAGGTACTAATTAGAGACAGAATTCTTTAGACATACTATAAGGAGTGTTCCTGTGCTTTGAGTGCCTCTTTTTATTTTTTTAAAAATCTACAGAAATGTCTTTATTATTTAAAACTCTCCATTCCATAAATGAAAGAAAAGTCAACCTTTCTCAAAAAAATTATTTAATTTTCAATTGCTCTGCTGAAATAATGAGTCTCAACAGACCATAGAATTTAATGGAACACTAACCAAAAAATTTCAATTAAAAAACTCTTCTTCTCCACGTAAGTATTACTGATGTGAAAAATACCTAATGCTAATTGATTACAGTATTCTAGGTTCATATACATGTATATCCATAGATGTAGATAGGTACAGTATATAGATATGCATATAGATTATAACATATAGATATGAACTTATCAATATATGAATAAAATAACTGTCATAAGTTATTTGATTTTAGAATCCATTAAATTATTGATTATAAAACCTAAAAGTTTCCATTTCTATGAGCTATTAAGAATAAAAAGCAAAAAAAAAAAAAGAATAAAAAGCAAAGTTTATAAAGAAACGTTGTAGGATGTGAGAAACATGAACTTTTGCAATCACTTAGCAATGCTCTTTGTTATTACCGTTTTTTGCATAAAGTACATATAAGAGGACGAAGAAGGTTTTAGTGTAATTCACTTAGTCACTGGGTAGCAATTACTATAGCTTCAGTCGAGTTTCAGGATGCCAGGTATTAACTACTACTACTCTCAACTGCCTCTGATACATAAGTACCTTAAACCTGGCCAGGAGTCCAATATGCCAGAAAGGGAATAATAAGGACAAAGTTAGCTGTGCTAAGATAGGAGGTACTCAAGTGTCTGACATTTTAAATTCGGAAACATATTTTGAATGAGATGTTAAAAAATTCTCAGAGTATATATGGTAATTAGGTCAAGTAAATCTAAAAGATGTTTTATATCAATTAAAATTTGAATGTGGTTAATGAACTTGTTAAATGGAATGGTGGAAATTATTAGCAAAATCCATCAAGTTGTGGAGCAAGGTATATAATAGGTACGATCTCATTTTGTTAAAAAGTACATGCATATATGTGAGGAAATACACAAGAAGAATATTTAGAGTACTTTACTTGTAAACCTGCTCCATGGGGGAAAAGAGCTCTGATTTACATCATATGGTGATCACTCTGGGGTAAATGCTCCCACTCTACAGTCAGCCATATGGTAATCAGCATTGTATCAGTCAGGGTTTACTAGAGGAACAGATATAATACAAGATAAACAAATGTACAAGGAATTACAAGTTTGGCTTACAATGGTCAGCTACAGAGTTGGATGGGGAAGTGTGCAGAGGGTGTCTGAAAGCTGGAGACTGAAGAGCCCAGCCCCGGGCCTGGAGCTCGCTGCAGTGTCCGTGCAAGTCCGTATCAAAAGGCTGATGGGTCTGCGAGGGAATGCTGAAGAATCTACGATGAAGGCTGGAGAGCCAACACCAGAAGGCTGAAGAGTCCAGATGGAAGCCCAACAGTCTGCACGAGAAGCCAGGAGACGACCAAGCTGAAGGCGAAGACTGGAGCTCCTCTGAAGAACCAGCAGCCAGTCCCTCCTCAATTCCTTTTCTTATGCAGTCTACCCGCTTTGGGGAGGTGGGGGTGGTCCTCCACACCCACACCCTCTGCATGCCTGGCTCTTGCACAGGCTCAGGATGAATACAAAGTAATCACCCTGGACCCCTTCTGAGTTGCATAGATAACCTTCTAAACTTCTCAAATTAACACAATAAACAACATCCCCCAAGGGTAAGGGCGTGTCCTTTTCACCCCAAAAGGCAGAACTGCTGAGTCACTTAGCCAAATCTCTAGACTCCCCAAGTTGGCGCAATGTATCAACCATAACAAGCAAACAACCAACATGATGTCACTGAATACATAATTAGGAAACGAGGAACCTGAAAGTCAGTAAGAGCTTGTGCTAGAATAATCCTGGTTAGGCCCCAACGTGTTTACTATGGCAGTCTCTGGGTGGAGGAAATGTGCAGGTTCTACTTTTGGTTTTTATCTTATGTATCCGCAATTTCACTTATTTTGTGATACAAATATTCTACCATTGTTCATGCATGCATGTGTATATGCCTGTGGATCTACTTGGTCTTTTGGGCAGAAATGTTGTCTTCTTGGCTTTCCTTTCTTCTAGAGTGTGATGATGCTGTCTTACTAATCAAGGAGTTGAAACCCTCATGTTACCCTCTACATGGAGGAAGAGTTTTTGAAGAAGCCGTGGATTTTAATTTCCAAGAAACTTTGGCATTCAAAAATGGCACAAGAAAATTACTTTTTAAATATCAGAACAATACTAATTTGTAATGAATCATTGGAAAATATGGCACTGAAATCTTTCTGACTGTGGACAATAGGTATTCATAAAATACTGTCTAAAAGTATTCCTAATAGTTTTGTCTTGTAATACAGACATTACACTACCAAAGAAATTTTTTAAAAATGTAGATTTAGAAAGGATATTTCATGATTTGTTTCTATGGTGAAAAATGATCTTCATTACTGAAGAATATATTCAGCCAAGCAAGCCATGTATAAAGAAAAACTGCAGTCCACAATCAAAAGTTGTGAAACTTGTATGATTCCAGTTTCCTAGGTATATTTCCCAGGTCTTCATAATTTTATTTTTCAAAAGACTTGGAAATCATCATCAGGCTTAACCACAAAATGGAAACATCATTTAAATGCCCTAAATAAAGATTTTGCTAAACACTTTAGTTCCTATATGTTATCACCAAGTGAAGTTATTCTCATAACCATGAATCTCTCTCAAAAGTGTTGCTGTCCTATGCTGGGTAGATCAAGTCAAAAAACTAGTCTTAAAAAATACCTAAAAGAATCTATTTATAGTACTCTGTAGTTTCTTAATTGGAATTTTTTGCCTAACTGTCCTCAATGTGGAAGTAAAACAAAATTATGTCTGATCATTTATCAGGAACATGTGAAGAACCTTTTCCATATGCATTTCCATTTGCCATTTTAAAGGCAGATTCAGTAAAATGTGGAAATTATATGCACATGTTGTGGACAAGCTGTTCTATCATCATAAATATGAGAGTTAAATAAACGTATTTAAGCATACAAAATCTTAGAATGTATGCCTCAGGGTCTTACACAGTTAAGATTTTCTCATGATTCTATGCATTTATTTCTAGGAAAAAGATTTTATATGTTTAATCCAAAAGAAAATTGGAATATATACAAATTATGTGCCCTAAATAATGCTTTTTTTTAAAAAGGAAGAGGAATAAATATTTAATAAAAATGTAAATATGAAACCAAGCAAGATGCAATTTCAGCAATATTTTAAGCCTTAGTGTACCCCAAGAATTAGCCCTTTAAAATTTATCTCCTCAAAAATGGCAAAAGTATAGGCGACATTAGGAATGGGAAGAAAACAGTAAGAAATGCATTATTCATTTGTGAGAAGTGAGTTACTTTCTGCACTCTGCCTGCCCAGAGCAGTCCTTTGCTTTAATTTCTGTTGTTTCATCCAGAAGTGCAATGCTTGACAATGCCTACTGCACTTTTATTGCATGTGAGGTACAGCGTTCCAATGAATACATTATTCAACCAGTTTCTCCTAAAACAAACAACTTTTGAATACTACTTATATTTTACTCTGAAAGTACTTTTGATTCTGATGTACCTAGATTTTAGAAATATAGATTTTATTACAAAGCCAATATCAATATCCAAAACAATAAAAGGTATAATTTCTCAGTTTACTCTTTCTTTCTTCAACTTCTGAATGCCGATATTTTGAAATCATTAGTCTGTAATAATTTTGACTTAGAATCTCTTTTCCTGTACTGAAGCACTCAGCCAAAATTATAACAAAGGCCATGGCTAATGAATATTGAATGCTTCTCACATGGTATGTGTTATTTAAGTATTGTACATTAATGAGTTTATTTAATCTTCCAAATAACTCTATCTTAACTAAGTTTATTGTCCAGATTTGAAAGCTAACATGGGGAAGGTTTAAGAGATATGTCAGTGTACTTGCCTAGTGTTATAGTTTGTGTCTGGATGTCTCCCCAAAGCCCATGCAGCCGTGGGGGGTGGGCTATTTGCAGGCAGCTGAATCTAGAGTTTGTGACTGGTTCATTGTCTAATCCTAGGACTGGGGATGTCAGTGCTACACCTACCCTAGGATGGGAAGCCTGCATTCAATATAAAGGAGAAGCAGAGGCTTGCTGCCCCCTTTTGTTCTTGTTGCTTTTGGTACCTTCTGCCTCCATGAATGGTTGTTCCTTTGCCATGTGCCACCCTGCCTTGGAACCAGCTGACTATAGACTGAAACCTCCACGCACTGTGAGCTAAATAAGGCTTTCCTTTTTAACTTTGGTGTTGGGTATTTTGTCTCAGCAATGACACAAAAGTAACTAGGACACCTAGGAAAACTAAATTCACAGAGTTCCAGCCAAAGACACTATTTTAGCTATTGTTAAAAATGAGTTTCAAAAACACTAGGAATACAGAAAAAGTGTCAGCAAATTATTGCTCACCAGTTACATCTGGCCACTGCTTGCTTTGGTCAAGTCTCCAAGCTAGATTTCAAGACAAAATTAAAGAGGGATACAGTAATATATTATTAATGATGCTGTAATATTAAAATGTAATAGTTTGTGGCATGGAAAAGCTATATACAATTCAAGTTTCACCATTCATAAATACAGTATTCTTTATTTATCCCCTGACTTCTTTTACATTACAGCAAAGAGTTTGGTAGTTGTGACAGAAATAATGCTCACAAAACTTAAGATATTTATTATCTGTTTCTTTACATAGAAAGTCTGGTGACCCATGAAATAGAGGAAACATTAAAAAAAATCTAAAATACACCAAAATTCTGCAGACCAGAGTCCTGATGACTAAAAACAATAGCCTGAGACAATTAACTTAAAAGTGAGTGTGACAAATAACAATGCTACATAGGAGAAGTTGAAGTCAGAGTAAGTGAAGATCCGGTCCTGACTTGAAGAGTGAATAAGGGGCAGTAACATATAGAGTACTAAGCACAGGACCATCTTCTCCATTCCCAGCCATTTGAAACCAGAGCGATCATTTCCAAACCTTGTGTGAGACAGCACCACACAGAAGGAGAGAAGACAGCAGGTGAGGAGAATCCATACTGTTTTGGTAGATGGAAAATGGATGGATAAGTTGTACCTTATGTGACAGAATTTGAAACTTAAGGACATTCAGAGAAAGAAATCAACAAAAGAGAGTATTTGCATGACTGAACCCAAGAATAGGAAGTTAGAAATAGCAGCTTCAAGAAAGAAGGTTTTGAAGAGCAGGAGAAATGAAAATAGGAACATGTTTAAATGTTCCCTTTGTAGGGACGGGGATGTAGCTCAGTGGCATAAGCACCTGCCTGGCAAGTGCAAGGTCCTGAGTTTGAGTCCCAGTACCCCTGCCCCCCCCCAAAGTAATTGTAAATATTCCCTTCAGGGCCAGTTAAACCTTCTCTATGCTCAGATCCTGACCCTGAAAGAAACTAAAAGTTGTCCTCTGGGATAAGTTAAAGATAAACTGGTCATCATTTGATGGCATTAATCCTAGCAGAATTAGAGGTAAAGCATAGGGTCAAATGTAGACATACTAAGTAAAATGAAAAAAGAGGATGAGCTCTATTTTCTTTTATTCAGTTCATCTAATATGCATAATTCAGCTCCCACAGGTTCTCTGGCTAAATTGGGCAGCCTGAGGCTAGACACAAAGCAATTGACTTTAGGTTATCCCAGCGAATCATGAGTGCCCAATCCCTCACTTGATAATGAAGCCAAGGGGTCCAAAAACTGCACAGATGTTCTGCTCGCTCTGTCTCAGCGGGGTCTGATATACTCTATCAGGCTGACTCTCCTCCCCAAATTCCACTTCACAGACCCTTGCTTGCTTGCTGGAACTCGAATAATCCACAGCAGCCCATTTCTCACTCTGCCCTGACTCCCAAATCTGCCTGGGATTAACCTGGTCCTGATGACCAAGTCCTTTCCGTCCCCAGCACAGATTCCTGTCTTGTTTTGTTCTACCCTAAGTTTTGCAGAAGGGGAAAGAAAGAAAGAGGAAAAAGAAGAAAAATAATACGTTATTTTTAGCAACTGTTTGGAGTAAAAGCATGACAATATCAAAAGGCTATTTTACTTTGGTATTCTGAAGACCCATTAAAATTTATTCAGAAGGAATTTTTCCTTCCTCATTTGGTTAAATACTTAATCTAATGAATTTCTATTTGGGTCATGTAGTAAATTTTTATTGTTCTTTTCATTCATAAAATAAATAACAATTGAATTGTTCTATTGGAATACTCACTTCTGTATAATAATCAAATTTCAAAACCGATTTACTATTAGATTTGACTTTTTTCATTCTGTTTTATGTATCTTTATCTCTCATTTAAGCCTCTGTTGAGATTCCTTCGGGTCACAGAGTAGCGGAGAGTAAAGGCCACAAGGGGCACTCTACTTTCGTTGCACCTTTGTGTAGGATGTGTTGAAATTATTCCTTTTGGCTTTGGGGACTCATGGGACTTTGACAAATAAAAAGAATGGGTAAAAGTTGGAAATATAATTTGGGAAAGTACTTCAATTGTAAGAGTATCACAGAATTGCTGGGTGGTATTAAGGATCAATAGATGTTTGATCAATAGATCAAAATAATTATAAATCTCTAAAGTATTACTCAAAATGTGAAATATGCACTTTTACTACTAATTATTCCTGCTGATCTCATTCGTGACTCTGCCTTTGTAAATCTAAATAGACTGTTGTACATTACTGTGGCTCAGAGCTAAAATGTCCCCCACAAGTCTCATGTTCACAGGGCGATCAAATATGAGGGCACCGCACTCGTCAGTGGATTCACCCGTGGATGAGTTCAGGGGTTGACTGAGCTTGTGACCTGGAAGGTCTTCCTCTACTTCCTCATACTCTGGGGTGAGGACAAACTTCCCTCCACCAGGCACTCCATGGTGCCGGCTCTGTCTTGGAGTTGAATCACTGAACTGAACCGCTCTGGACTGAAGCCCCTGGAAGCTTTCAGTCAAATAAACCCCAATCCTTTAAATGGGGGGTGTTGGTGTTTTGTCCCATTGAGGACAGTGACACAAAAGTGACTAATGCACATGTATTGATATGCAAAGAAGAATCCTCTTTCAAATCACTTAGCGTTATGGTTTTTATTGTTTTAGAAATGTATTTCTGTTCATTAGAGCTGAAAGGAGGTAATGTGATATTTAAAAATTCATGCATCTTATTCTATTTGGTACTAATATTATGCTTTTAATAGAGAATATCCTATGAATACTACCTCCAGATATGAATTTAACACATTTAACTCTAAGGTAAGAAGAGGAATTGAATTGCAGGACTGAAAGGAACATGAAGCTTCAATGATTCAGCTAAATTCTTTTTTTTTTTTTTTCTCTTTGAGACAGGGTCTCACTATGCAGTTCAGAGTGGCTTTGAGCTCACTGTGTAGCCCAGACTGACCTTGAACTTGCAATGATCCTCCTGCCTCAGCCTCCCGAGTGCTGGGATTATATGTGTGTACCAGGACTCCCATCTGATTCAGCTAAATTTCAAAGAAATAGCCTTGGATTTAAAATGATCCAAGAGAGGTTTGTGTTTAAAAGTCAAGAAAGAAGTTAGCTTACACCCTAAAAATGTGATGAAATTTTTACCTCACCTTATTTGCAAGGAAATTTGGGCTATTTAGTGTACTCCATCACCAATAGTAACCATTTTAACCTGCAATATTTAGTAATTTTCTATGAAGTAATACATACAATATTTTGTTACATAAACCCAAAATAAGTGTGTGATTGTAAAACTTGCCATCAAAGGCTAGAATACAATATATATATGGCTCTCTAAGGAAGGAGGTTAACATATTCATCACACCATATAACTCTGTGTGTGTGTGTGTGTGTGTGGTAAGAAAAATCTATTCTTGGTGAATTTTCAGTATAAAATAAACAGTATTACTAACTCTGGTCATGATATTGTGTATTAAAATTCTAGACTCATTCATCCCACGTAGCTGCCACTTTGTACCTTTAATCAGTATCTTTCCATCACTTGAACCTTTTCCTCTAGTGACCAATTTCGTATTCTTTGTTTTAGATTGAACATGTAAGTGGGATCATGAAATATTTTTCTCTCTATCTGTTTTATGCTTGGTGTTATTCCATTTAGCACAACAACATACACATTATTCAAAGGAAGACATTTTTTTAATGCTGTAGAACATTCTCTATGTATATGTGTTTATGTGTGTGTGGTATCAGTCCATTACTTTCACAAACTTGAAGTTCGATGAGTTAATAGTGTTCAAATTGAGTGATTTTCCTTTCATTTTAAGTCTCCGTTTTGAAGTTCCTTTATTTCCTTTTCTACTTTCCATATAAATAAAATGGAAAGATGAATCAACAGCTGAACTGAAAGAATGCATGCAAAGAGAAGTGTCTAACAATAAGAAGAAATATGGTGTCTTAGCCACATCCAATCAGTAAACTCTTTGGCTCCTCTGAGGTCATTATGTGAATCAGCTGATTGAGAAAGATGTCAAGAAGCCAATCACACTTCTGTGCTTCTGTGTCTTAAATCTCAAACATACTTCCTTAAAGAAAATGTCCATTTGAGTTCCCACAGATTCATTCATCAGTAGGACTAAAGTTTAATAGTGAGATTTGGTAAACAAATTCAACATTAGTCTCCATTTTGGCATTAAAGTATTTCTTTCCTTGTCTGTATCCTCTAGATGATGAATAAGAGGAAGAAGAGGAAGAGGAAGAGGAGGGAAGGAAGGAGAGAGAGTGAGAGGGAGAGATAGAGAAAGAGAGAGAGAAATAAATACAAATATGCACATATTTTTTGCCTTGGTAAATTTCTTTTTTTTTTTTTTGGTTTTTCTCCGGTACCAGGGACCAAACTCACGACCTTGCGCTTGCCAGGCAGGCGCTTTGCCACTGAGCTAAATCCCCAGCCCCCTGCCTTGGTAAATTTCAAGACCACTGTAGTCATGACAGCTAGTTGAGAATTTCAGTTTTCCTCATACTATGCAGTTTTTTTAGTTAATGAATTAATTAATGTATTTGTTCCACTACTCTTGCTTTTTTTTTTTTTTTTGCTAAGATGAAGAGGAGTCAAGTTATAGTAATATTTTCATGAGGAACAAAAATAGCACATTTTGTAGAATTTTGTACTCAATGATTAGCTTATAAAGATATTTATTATTGCAGGAAACAAAACTTCAGCTGCAGAGGAAGAAAACACTCAGACTTCAGAGTTTTGGTCTTTCCAGATGTTCTCAAGAGATATTCTTTATTTAGAAAAGAAATGTAAAATTGTTATATTTTAAAAGGTGATTGTAATAAAATATCAGCATAAACTGGATACAGGGGAAGTGGGCAAGTAGATGAATTAGGAGATTCCTACAGAAGTAAAATAAATCAAGATGATACCTTGGACTAGGATGGTAATAAGGCTGAGAGAGAAAAGTACAAAATTAAGATAATTTTCATTATTCTGATAATTGTATTTTAAATTGCACACAAATATTTTCTCCTTTGAAGAAATGTTGTTAGTTGAAAACCCATATTTAACATGCATCCTTCTAATATTATAACTTTCCTTTCTGTTACCAGTGGTATTTATGTATTTAAAACACCTTCTATACTTTTAATTCCATAAGTAGATCCTCCATCAAAAACATTAAAAAATAAGTATTGTTATGTAAAATTTCCCAGACTTGATTTATCACTTGGCATACCTCAAAAATACAAGTATTAATACACACAAAATGCCCTATTGTTTTCACCTGTTGAAAGTTGCCCCATTTCTGTAGTGAATATTTGCTGTTTCAGTCACCAAGCACAATATACCTTTTCCTTACAGTACTACGGTTTTATTTTGAGAATTGCTCCCTGCCCTGTTTATATAAAATTCTGTCTGGATAATAAATATAATTATGTTGTACTTACTATGAAAGCCAAGAAAACCAGATTTCAACCAACCTCACCTCATTACTTGCCATTCTTAGCAGAAAAAGTGTGGGCAGATCACACTTCAGATGAAAATTTGGTCTTCCTGTCAAGTTAACAAGGTTTAGAAATGTTCCCAGTAAATTTGACTAATATGTGCATCCAAACTCTTTTAAAAGATCATAATTAATGACCATAAATAAAACTGACCACTGGAAAAAAAGTTGAAGCCAGGATCTTTAGGAAATGAAAGACATATAAGAAGTGCTTAACTCCTTTATTTTCGGGGAAAGTTAACTAAATTTCTCTCCATATTCTAGAATAAGATCCTCCATATTCTAAAATAGGATCCTTTCTATATTTTCAATTCCATAAATAGATCGTAGTAAAAATCATCAAAATAATTTCCAAGGTAACTGGAATAATGGTTACATTCATTTATCAGAATTTTAAAAGCCATCTGTTTAAAGTGTTTGTGGAGCTCAATGAACTTGAACTGTGAAGAGGATGATAGAGAAACAAAAACAATTTATACTGTTATAAACTCAGGCAACATCAGTGAAATCTAGACAGTGCACAGTTTATATGAGGACAGCCAAGTAAACTAATAAATATAAAACTCCATGCTACATTGTACATTAACATATAACAAACATGGCCCTGCAATTCAGAGGTAAAATGATAATCTTTTAATGAAGTGTTGAAATTTTCAATGTAGATGTTAATAGAAGTAAAATATTCATCCTTACTTCACATAATTCTCTAAAATTAACTTGGATGGATCATACTTCTATGTACAAAAGTTAAATCCATTCCTCAGTAGATGGGCATCTGGGTTGTTTCCAAGATTTAACTATAACAAATTGTGCTGCTATAAATATGGGTGCATATATATCATTGTGGTATGATGTTTTTAATTCTTCTGGGAAAATACCCAGAAGGGGAATAGCTGGGTCAAATGGGACTTCCAATCCTACAATAAGTAAAACTCAAAACATACAATAGATGATAGGAAAGGGGAAGAAATTGCTCAAAGGAAGGAATGACTGGGATGAGGGAAGGAAGAAGAAAGAAAGAAGGAAGGCAAAATATAAATGTATGTAGGAATAGCTATGATAACTGTACTGTTGATGTCTGATGGTGTACTGAAAGGAACAGTTAATGCTTAAAATTTTTTATGTTCTGATCAATTTTTCATGCTTATATCTGGTAATCTGAACAACTGATTTGAAGGTAAAAATATGCAATGGAATTACCATGGTAAACTCTTACCATCTTGTCTAGTGAAACTCTGTATTATCGCTAATGTTTTATCTAATAATTATTGTCTTATTCTCTTTAATGGTTTGAACAGTCTTCCATTCTTTCATCTGGTAATCTGAATAATGTCATTGAGAATAGCAATATGTAATATAACAACCACTGTTAATTCATAATATTTTGTCTTGAAACCCTGTATCTCTTTAAATATTCTTGCTTTGATTTGTTTATGTTTGTGATACTGGTATGTTGTTATTTTTTTGTTGTTGTTTTGTTTTGTTTGTTTCTCATTTACTATTCTCTTTAAAATAGAATAAAAAAAGCAAAAAGAAAACAAGAGGATCATTAAAGCACAAGAATGTTCAGGGAAATATTAATCACATTAGTCAAAAATTAGAACTTGAAAAAATATAGACTAGCATACTCATAGTCATGCAGATAGCATATGATTGATTAAAAAGCACAAATGTTTGGTATATGTAAGAGTAAGGATGAATCTCATTGCTGTAAGAAAAATCAAATACACAATAAACTGCGAAGAAACTTTTTAGAGAGGTAAAAGCAGTAGACAGGTACAGTGACCATTACCATGGCCATACTCAAGTGCAGTATGAGTGTGCACAGTCCAGAGGGGCAGAGCTCTATCTGTTCTCTCTAATTACTCAGTATTTCCATTTTAAAGCTTTTCTCCCTACAACATATAGAAAGATATATCAACCACCTCTAGAAGAAAAACACAATTCTGATAAATATCTGATAAGAATAACGCAAAGTCTGAAAAACATAACCTATAAAAATATATGTGAAAACCCTGAATAAAATATTGGGATGCTTACTACAGCAGGCAGAAGGGGACATGGAAGTAGTTGGGTGTGTGTGCCAGCAAAATGAGCTGAGATACACAGCACCACGGTAGAGAGTAGGTTGGGATGGAAGGAGGAGAGACTGTTCATCTGTGGAGACTCTTGCAGGGTTATTAATTTGAAAAGACAGACCTTAGAATTCAAATGTGATGGCTTCTCTCTTTCTACTTTCAAACTCAATGATGTGAAAAAAGTACGTCACCTAAGAGTTTTAAGGAACAGAATAGCATGTACAGAGGATTATCTCATGATTTATGGCATTTAAGAGCCAATGTGGTGTTGCGATCATAATTTAAAATATCTATATTGTTGTAATGTGCCCTGGAAATTGGAATTTTACAAGATTTTTTTTCCCTTTAGAGATAACTGGCTTCTCCAAACTTCCTCATGCCTAGGGCCTAACTCCCTAACCCATCTCTCCTCAGCCCAGATGAATAAACAAAATATGCAAATGCCAGCAGCAGGAAGTCAAAGTCTAGATTTAATTCCAAAAGGCCAGGCTGGGAATATAGCTCAGGTGCACAGTGCCTGCCTGTCAAGTGTGAGGTGGTGAGTTTGATTCCCGGTACTGGAAAAAAAAAAAAAACCAACCACCCCCCTGAAAAAAGAAAAGAAATTCCAAAAGGGGAGAGAGAGAGAGAGAGAGAGAGAGAAAGATCTGGGAGTCTGGGTGCAGGAAGGGATGAAGCAAGTTGGCTTGAAAGAGGAATAGAGAGAAAAAAGATAAATCTGGATTTTGGATTTAAAAGTTACTCACCCCACCCAGGGTGCCTTTCATTAGATCTGTTTCAATGATTCACAGAAATTATTGATAGGGTGCTGAGTCATCCCAAGGGCAGCTAGTATGTATGACTTTCCCATAATTCACTGTTTTAATTAGATGCATAGCATATGATTCTATGTATGAACATTAAATAAATTCAACTGAGGAAAATATTACTGTAGGCCAAGCTACAGAGATCTAATATATGTGTGCTCAAGCCTGAAATTTTGGAGAATTCCTGGGTCTTTGTTACTCTTATTTCTGCTTCTCTTAGGACAAGAGAGGCAGGATTGGGTTGGAGATATTGTGCAAATTCAGGTGGATGCAGGGGAAGTGGTCTCATTGTCCCCATTGTGCTATCTACACTATTATGCATGTCCGCCAGTACAAGCCTTCCTCTTTGAAACTTATTAGAACTCTCAAATTGGCCTGGGAGTGTCCCAGATTGCGGCAATATGCAACAAGTTGAAATTCACCTGCAGAGATGATGGAGACCACTCTGAGTGGGCTACAAGTCTATGAATTGGCTTCCTATATTAAAGGTCTGAGTCTGTCCTAGGCCAGTGTGCCTTGCCTGATGAACCAGCAGTGGGCATGCAGATATAAAGATCCTTATGTCAGTGGTCACAGTGGAGGTCTCAGTGATCCATGATGCTGTGACATTTCAGAAGACAAGATAACATTTCAGCTTAGGGCACTTCGACTCCCACACAAAATTCTAAGAAGTAAATATTAACCTAAGGGAAAAAAGTGAAAAACAATTTCCCCTTAATCCCTGGCATATTCATACAAGAATGCTTTGTCTGTTACTAGACCTTGCTCACGCCAGTGCTCTCCACTCCACTGTTCTCCGGACCTCTCTACACACCCTTGAGGAGCTGTGTGTGCAATAAAAAAGTGACAAGCTCAGAGGGTCTTGGTCTTAGCCTCACAAGAGCTCTGACCCTCCAGACTCCCTGGAATTCTCAATTATCTCTGTTTCTTTTATCCTTTGTCTCACCCTTGCCCAGGAGATTGGGGGCCTGACCAAACCCTGGTATAGAGATACTGGCCCCATCTTTCCTTTTGCTTTTCTTTGAGGGTTCTTATGAGCTCACCTAAGGTCCTATGTCAGTCACTCTGGGCCCTAAGTGACTGAGTGTCCTTCATGAGTTCAAAGTTCCTACAGTTCAAGGTTCACAAACTGACAGGAATGTTTGAATGATGAGACTCAAGAAACTAGAGACATTGAGATGTGTTTGGAGATCAGTTTTGATTTGCTCAAAAATAAAAGTGCTTTTGCTACTTCATAGCTCTCTAAAGAAGTTTTGGTTACTTATGATTTACAAAGGTGATTTTATTGGGATTACACATGACCTATATAACTGAAAGCATACTCTGATTTCAGGCACCTGCCTTCAAGAAGGTTGTCTGGAATTTCTTGTCTGGAATAATACCATAGCTACTTCCTTGCCGCCTTCTGGACTGATGACAAGTACAAGGAAGAGCCTTCTGTGCCCACTGACTATGCAGCTATTGGCCTCTTTTCATGAGTTTTTTATTGAGGTTTAAATTTTCCCTCACTTTAGCTAACACTCCTTGGCTCATCCTAACTTGTTATGCTTCAAATTACTTCTCAATATGTTTGCTCTGTAAACAAATATTTGTCTTCTGCCACCTTTATTTGTCAACAAAACAGTAGAGAGATTTGAGTATAGATGGCTTGCCTTTAGGTTTTTCTTAGTGGGGAGTATTGTTTCTTGATTGGCTTATTTTTTTCTCCATAGTAGAGCCCTTTACAGATGTAATATGTATAAACTTCTGACCAGTTATGCCTAAATTTTATCATAATGGGTATTTCTTAAAACCTGGGATGAGAGCTTTTTAAAATTGACTAAGACTTATGATTAGGTAAGGGAATAAAAGCTTCTGGAAATTCAAACTCTGATACTTCAATCAAGCAATCTCCTTTGAGATGTATGTTTCTCACCTTGTTACAACCAGGACTCCTACCTTTAGCTATGCACATTTAGGATTAAACATTGCTTAGGTCTGTACAAAGAAAAATCATGGCAATAGTGTAACTTTTTAAAAGCTGGTAAATGAAAATCTAAGTCTTTGTTTTATGCGTGTCCCTACATATGTGTGTATTACATGTTAGATCATCTGTGTGTACTTGTATTTGTATATCATTCAGTTGACACCAGGTTAATTTAAAATAAAAGTGCTCAGCAACTAAGAAAGAATAAAGTCAAATACCTTTTAGTCCACACTTTTAGCAGGTTTTGTGGTGTTGAGGAATTATTCTATAGGTCCTTTCTAGATTCTTTCTGTCCTGAACAAAGAATTGGTCAAGATAAGGACAAAAAGCAGCAAGATTTTATACTTATTATATGTAGGAAAAAAAAATGCTCTTCAGAGCTGGTGTGGGACAATAAAAAGTCAGAAAACAAGTACATTTTTCAGAATGAGAAGAACATTTCACAGAGACCACTGTGAAAGACAGAACACAGTGGCCAAGTATTTAGTGGCAGCCATGTTTTGAATCTCCCACTACTCGGGCTAATGTCAGGTGTAGGCTATTCTATCAATAAACTTCTTGAGTTCTTGTGAGAAGAACTGAAGATTCCACTTTCTGATTGGTTCCAGATGCAGGTCTTGGACGCGTGTCTCCTGGGTCTCCGTGATTGACAGTTCACACTGACTTGTGCAGCCAGCTGACCACACTCTAATCTCCTGCCTCAATATGACATAAGCAAATGTTTAAAAAGTAAAATACAGGTGTGTGCAGTGATGTCAACATTCATTTTGCCCATATTAGCCAAATAGAATTATAGTTTAGGTGTTTGACTTCCAAAGAGTATATACAATGTTTCAATTTTTCTGAGTCAAAGAGGAAATGTTTCCTAAAATTCGCCATCAGGAACTCAGAGCCCTCTACATCCAGATCCAAGGAATATGAAGGCTTATTTAAAATAAGTCTTAAGGTAAAACATATGGTCTTCTTTTCGTCCAAAACTTTCTTGTGTTTTCTATTGTCTTTAGTTATGTTTTAAATATTTAGAAAATTTAAATCTTCATTTGGCTTTGCAATTGTGTTTATAAAGACTACTACTGCATTGATTTGTCTTATTATTTAAAATATAATTGTCCATAATTTATGTCTTAATATATGATAAAAGTAACAATTATTTTCCTAAGTTGCTACTTTGTGTGTTGCCTGCAGTCATGTAACTGGTAAAAGCTGTATTCTTCTTGGTCTGTAAGAGACAATCTTCCTCAAAACACTTTGTTCTTAGTAAAACATACATTAATTATTGCACATTGTGTTCTAAATGATTGAATTTCTGTACATGGAAGTAAGAAATATTAAAGGTCTTACTAAACAGTAATTCTTGGTTATGACATTGGTAAATTATGTGCTTTCTCTCAAATGTGATTCACACTGGTTTACAAGAAATGGGAACTATACTTGGTTAATATATCTTGCTGACAGAACTAACTTTGTCTCACAGAAATATTGGCTTTCCTTAATTAACTTGGTCACTACATTTTTTAGTTCAAGTGTACTGTGTAACCAAGATTTGCTTTGCACTTATTGGCTTATTTCACATCTTCTCACAAGCTTCATAACTATTTGTCATATTTGTCATGTTTTAGGATGCTGACTACAGAACAGACAAGATTTGACTCAACAATGGACCAATGGACTCTGGACCAAGTCACTGAGCCTAGGAGCCACTCTTTCTAAATCTCTTATATTGCTCAAATTTGGCAAGAAGGCTGACTTTCTCCAATCTCCTGTCACATCCCTTCAACATGGAACATATTCTGACTGACCAATACTTGGAAAAGTTACTGCAGAGCTGAGGAACAAGGCTAAAGACAGTTAATTGGCAATGCCTTCCAAAGAGAAGAGAATATATTTACATAATGGGGGGGGAGGTAGTTCTCAGCATGAAAGAATTACCTGTGTGTTAACCCTAAGCAAAGCTGCAGACGTTAGGAAAGATAGTGCTTATGCATGATTTCCTAAAAGCAAAAAACCAGTAGGTGTACTGGTGATATATCCAGTGACTTTAGCTTCCTTTTGTATCTGACTTCACAGTCTTTAGCAGTACCTTTTCAGGCTCAGTACTTTAAGTTCCTTGTGCTCCTACTACTTGTGGTGGAATCAACATAAATCCAACATGAAACTGGCACACAGGTGCTGTGGCACCTCAACACCCTCAAGATTGAGGACTGGACTAAAGAAAGGGGGAAGTTGTCACCACCATTACAAAATGGAACTTTACAAGTTAAGTACTTTTTCCACTTTAGAGACATGCGGTTTCTTCACACTCTCCTAGCCTTAGGGCACAAACCTCCCACCTCTCCTCTACCCAAATGAAGACTGGCTGGTCAATTTCAGGAAGTAAAGTTTTGTAGTACAGATACAGATAACCTTGAGTAACCTAGGTAATGCTTTTAACAATATTTTTCTTTTTTCTACCTACCTTTTCTTCTCCTGTTCTACTTCAGAAAGAATGGCATTATAGCATTGTAGGAGGCGGTGAATCTTAGCATACAATTTTAGATAGAATAGTTTTAGTAAAGGCCTAAAATGTGTCCTGGGAAACTTCCCAGAGAAACTGTAAAAGCTAACTCTGCAGTCAACTTTGCCTGGGAATGTTTCCCTGAGATAAATTACACCCAGGCCTAGATTACCATCTGTGACCCTGCTTGGGTTGTTTCATCCCTTCCCTGGCCCTAGTTAAACACTGTAACCCTAAAGGAATGTATAGGTTGTAAAAAGGGAAACAAAGAGAACATAATTGGAGAAACATCTATCATGGTTAGAAATGTGACCAGGAAATAACCCAGTCCCACAGAATAAGAAGAAAATCATATGGCCATCTGAGTCAGCAAATGTAACATCCCAGTCTGTAGCCATGGAAACCCAAAACATGTAAGAGCTGAACAAAGACAAGCAGGTGCCAACATTCTCTGACTTGTTAGTTGGGAGATGCCTGGTGGCTGGCCTAAAATTCAATAGACTCTGTTTGCCCTAACTAGAGTTCCTCCGTCTTCTGTAGAATTCAGCCCATTTGCCGCTACAGCATATTCTTAAATTAAGAGTATTGAGATCAAGTCTGAAATGTGAACAAGTTTACTGGTAACAGGAAAATATTTTGGTGATGTTATAGGAGAATATTATCTATGAATCCTTGATAGTAAGCACAATGAAGAATGTAAACAGCAATAATTATATAATATACTATGACCACAGCAGGAACCAACACTTGGATGAAAGGACAAATTATCTCCCAAAACAAAAGGGAATCTATATTGTATAGAATTTGCATTTTGCTAATCAAAAGAAAAAAACAGCTTTGAAAGGTAGAAAAGTGGTAAACCCATGCTTCTCACTATGGTCTTTATTTTTGGTAGAAAACAATTCTTACAATAGCACTAGGAGAATAAATACATAGGAAGAAACTCAGTCAGGGTGGTAAACAGCTTGTACATTTAAGACAATATAGCAGTGATAAAAACTAAAGGAGAAACAAAAAGTAAATATTTTGCATTAACAAATTATAAAATATAATATTGTTAAAATGTCTGATATTCAACCCAAAATCTCTATGTACTCAATGTATTCCTCATCATAAATTCAAAGCTATTTTCAAAGAAATGGAAAAAAATCTTATAATTCATGTGGAAGCACAAAAGATCCAAATAACCAGAACAATGGAGAAAGGAAAAAGTTATACAAGCATCATATATTTGATTTCAAATAAAATCCTTGTCTATGCCTATGTCTTCAAGAATCTTACTTATTTTTTTCAGTGGATTATGTTTCTGTTTTCACATTTAGACCTTTAATTCACTTTGATAGTCCTTATACTATCTTGAGTGACATGCACACAGATCAAATATTCCATTATAATACCCAGCACCATTTATTAAAGAGGGTATCATTCTTTCTGCATTTGTTTTTGGCCCTGTAGTCAAAGATCAGGTAGCTGAGTGTGCCTGGTGTTGTTTCTTCATCTTCTAAGGTGTTCCATCAATCAACTTGCCTGTTTTTGTTTTGTTGGTACCATGTTGTTTTTATCACTATAACTTTGTAATATAACTTGAAGTGTAAGATTGTGATGCTTCTTACTTTCCTCTTGTGCCCAGGGTTGCCTTTGCTATTCTGGAGCTCTTCTGGTTCCATAGAAGTACAAATGGCCAAAATTTTCATATAAACATCCTCAAAAATCTCAGTCCATAAGAAAAATTCAAATTAAAATAGCACTGAGATTTCCTCTTACTCCTAAAATAGTGGCTTTCACCAAGAAATTGAATAACAAGCATTGTTGAAACTGTGGGGAGAAAGGAACTCTGCTACATTGTTAGTGGGAATATAAACTAGTGCAAACCCTATGAAAATCATACTGGAGATTCCTCAAAAACTAAAACTGGATATTCCATCCAACCTAGGCATACCCTTCCAGGTGTTTTCCCAACAGTGCTAAAAAACATCATATTACAGTATACAAGTATACCCATATTTCTAACAGCACAACTCATAATAGCTAAATCTTGGCAGTAGCCTATATGTCCATCAACAGATAAATGGATAAAGAAAATATGACATTTATACACAATAGAGTATACTCTACCATAAGGAAGAATAAACTTGAATCATTTGTAGGAAAATAGATGAATTTTGAGAGAAAACCTTTAAGAGAAATAGGGGGGCTGGAGGTATAGCTCAGAGGAAGAGTGTTTGCCTAGCACACACAAGGCCCTGAATTCAGTCCCCAGTACTGCCGAAGAAAAAAATCTCAATGGTAAGAGAAGTAAATCAGATATACAAGCTTAAATATCACATGGATTCTTTTGTATGATAAACCTAAAATATAAATAAGCAAGATAATAAAAGATAGATAATAGGAAGATAGGTCTTTTTCAAAAGGAAAGAAGACCAAGAGCTAGAAGTCAGTTCATTCAGAATGCCAACCTGTAAAACTGCTAGAAAGAAGAATAGGGAAATGTTTCATGAGACAAGGCTATGCAGAAAACAGTAGAGTCAAATATTATGTGGGAGTGAAAACATGCATTTATCTAAGGAAGGCAATTTGGCAATTAACACACAAGTATCATTTCCTACTAAAACTTTATTCTAAATACATACTCCACATTAATAACTAACATGCACAAGGTTACTTGTGATAAAACTTTACGTTAAAGAAAATATTAAAAAATAATCTTCATGTATCCATACAAGATGAAGTATGAGCACTGTGATGGGTATGACAATAGACTTATATTGCTGGAGAAACAATTACACAGACCTAGATGACCTTTTATGAAACTGTTTCTGGGATATAATGTTAAGTAAATAAAATAAATCCCAAGTTATATTTCTTTATTTTGCTTAGTGAGATACCCCTCTATCTTAAAATAATCTGCATTAAATTGAAATTATTTCACATGGGCTTGTTTCTTACATTCAAAAGAACATCAATTAACATACTAAGAAAGTTCTTGGGTATAAATTGACATCCACATTCACATTTGTCCTCTTCCAAAACAAAGGGAAATCACAAATACAGCTTTACGAACTGGTCTACTCAATCTAATACAGCTCCAAAGCTCTCCAGGGTATTTAAAGCTGACCAAGTCAGTTCCTCTCCAGTCCAATTTTTTTCTCTTATTCCTTGACATTTCCTCTTATACCATTTGTGCATCTTGCCAAATTCCAACATTTACATGGATGTCTGAAGTTAAAAGGATAGAAAATGTTAACATATCTCTATGCTTTCCAGAGAACCTACTTATACATTGATAATGGAGAAAGAAGTTAAAATATGCTAAAAAGCAAGCAAGGGGTGGTGGTGCATACCTGTAGTACTGGTACCTCAGGAGGTTGAGGCAAGAGGATAGCCATGAGGTCAAGGCCAGCCCAGGCTACACAGGGAGCTCAAAGCCAGCCTGACCTATATAGAGAGACCCTGTCTCAAATATCCCCACCCCAAAAAATAGATATACTGAAAAACAAACATAAGGATTTCTAAAAATGTGAAACTTCTGGAAATTACATTTAAAACTTTTAAAGTAGTCTATTACTATTACATTACATTTGACAATGGGAAATTGAATATTTTTGAAAGTTCATAATTCTAACCATTGCTCAATGCTCATGGAAGTGATTATTTACACTGACATTAAGTCCATCACTTCCAGGTTGAGAGCAAGGGTCAGATGGGACAGTTAATTTTAAAGCCTTATAGGTCATTCGCTGACCCTTTAATGTCTAATGAGACGTTCAAATCTCAAGACCAAAAATTTATTTGGGCTATTTTACACACGAAGTTGGTAGAAAGAAGCCAAATGGAATGTCCTTCAGGGAACTGGCTCCTTTTGTTTGAATCTACACTCAGTCAAGGTCACATTTGGAATTTTTAAAATATATCCCCTAAGTTTTCCCACTTCAAAATATTTTCTACTTTTTAAATGAAATATTTATATTTTTCAAAAATAATCAGGAGAAAATTTGAAAAGTAAATTCAGCTCTTCTATATTCCTAGAATCTTGATTCTTAGTGAACTTCATGTTTAAATCCTGTGGAAAATATCTAGGTGAAACGATCCACTTACATTTTATTTCCTCTCTAGCATACACTTTGGCTGCTATAAACTATATACAAGAAACTTCCTCAGAAAATATTTGACAGATATCTTGGCCTTTTCCATTTTAGGAAGATAGTAGAAAGTTTCTTGAAGAATTCAGGAAAGTCCAAGGACTTTAAGAAGAAAATATATACCTCTACATCTTCTGCCATATTTAAAAATGTTGATTATTGATAAGCATACTTATCAATTTTAAATTCAAATCTATGTTATTTTCTGTGATTTTGTGAGTTAAAAAGCTATTAGGAGTGAAAAACTTTTTATATTTGCATAACTTAATCTAATATTCCCAAACTTCAGTACACTTTTTCAAACAAATGCTGTTTTCATGATAATAAATTGACTTGAAAGTGTGTGAAAACATTGCTAACTGCTGTAAATACAGTTTAATTTATCACATTATTATTTCTAGGTAGTAAATCATGAATTATTTTGTAAAAGTTGGCATTTAAAATTCATCAAAATTAGAGTTTAATCATATATTTAATTTCATTTGATGTTTGAGGGGTCAAGATGTTACCAGACAGATGGGGGTTCTTTTTCTCTTGTCGGATGAAAATCACAAATTGGCAAAGCACAGCTCTGCTAGCTCCTCATAGTACCAGAAAACGGCAGATCATGCTGGGAGCCAAGAATTGACAGATCTGGCTGCTGGTATCTGTCACTGCTGGCCCCTGCTTGTCCGAGATATGATAGGTTGAGTCCACCAGGTGCTGATCTCTGCTGCTGATCTGCACTGGTTGCTGGCTTTTGAAACATTTCAGAGTTAACCGCCATCACTGTTCATTGCTCTTTCATTTGAGATGAATGTTCTGTTCACAGATATGAATCCTAGGTAGATTTATAGCACCTTCCAAGCCCACACTACCTGAGATTTACAGAACCCTCAAACTGAATCTTTATTTTAACAGTACTTGTGCTTCCACTAAGGGAACTATTAAATTGATGGAAGTCCTCCTAGTCCAATCTGAGGAGAGTGAGGGGTGTAATGCTTATATAACTGCTTATGGCTGGCCCACGTGTAGGCCCACAGGTGGTTCAAATTTAGCCCTGCTGATTGGTCTAAGCACCGACCTATATTTGGTCCAACTTGGAGCAGGCTGCAGGACAGAGGCAATTAATTCAGTGATGGGATGGGGTGATACCAGATGTTTGATTAACAGCTGCCTTGTGTCTGGAAGTAATGGTTGGGCTGAAACCAAGAAAACTTCAGGAGGGCTTGTGTGTTTATTCCAGATGATTAAACTCTGCAAAGGTTGGCAATGTTATTAAGGGCACCAGATCCCTCACCCTGTGATCTTAGCCACATCAATAAGACCCACAGTTCTTCAAAGAGGCAGGAGCAGCACCTAGCGTGCTGGGAGTGAGAAAGGAGAACAGTAGTGGACAGAGGAGCTGCACTTCTGTCACAACAGCCTGCAGGAGAGTGGCCACCAGTAACCTGGGAGAACACTAAGGCAAGCCGTCCTTGCTCTTGGGCTGAAGGCAGAGCCAAGCAAGGGGCACGGGCATGACAGCCACCGGCCAGACCATGACCCCCTCAGTCACCTGGGAAAAGGGAGACTCTATGTCCCAAACATAGTAAGGTAACATTTGTTCTTGGCCTTCAAAAGAAAAAAATACCTTTTTAAAAAACTTGAAATTTAATATCTCTATTTGTAATGTATAATACACCCCTTATTTATAATTTAACATCTTTTAAATACTAGTAGTAAGTCCATTAAATGCAATATTTCTGTAATTACCTTTAAGTGGATTCTAGTAGGGTTATCCTAAGAGCTACCTTATGTTTAATCTTTTAATGATGCAGAGTTCTATGGTTACAACCGGTTTCTTGTCCAATATCTAACTGTTGATAAGGAATCAAACCTTCATAGTTTGGTAAGAAACATTGATTATCCTAAAGGAAAAATAAGTGCATTTGCTCAAATCTATGGCATCTTTGGTTCCTTCTAAGCATTAGCAAGGTATTATCCGCTCCCCTCATTCAAGTGTCACTGGTAATGAAAATGGAATTAAGTCTAGGAAGTACTTGGGTTAGCCTCATTCATCATCTGTCATTTTCTAGCACCTCTTGACCGTGTGTTGTATTTACGGAAAGAATTCAAAACCTCCAAGCAACACATTCCCAATCATTCTGCTCAGTATTACTCGGTTTTGTGTTGAGCATCATACATTACACACACACACACACACACACACACACACACACTTTGAGCTACACAAATACATCTCTTGCCTTTCTGACGTTGAAAGAAAGGTGAAGATTTAAGTAGTTTTAATGAGGCAGATATCATTTCCTTGGACTTTCCAAGATAACATTTTGTAACAGAATAATATGAATGTTATTTTCAAGGTTTATTATCTATATTATAAGCCTTGTTTCTGATTAATTCTAAAGATAGCTCTCAGGATTATGCTTGCTTCTAAGGTGTTAAATTACTGTTAAAATGGAAATTTTATTAAGCCTAAAGTTTTTTAATAAGGTGGACACTTTCTAGAGAACCATAGGCGGGGAAATGGTAAGATCCAAGCCTGATGAATTATTGAGTGCAAAGTAAGTTAATTAATCATTGTTGCTGCCTGTAACACTCTAAAGCTGCTTGGCACAAATGAAGGCACAGATAAAATTGATGGGCAATTTCTTTGGAATTACAACTGAGAGGGGATGAGCCACCAAGTTTCCTTTTATGAAGCAATCTCACAAGTGTCTCTTGGGCTGGAATACTTGTCAGAAAATGTTAAACGAAACTATGCTACTTGTTTAAAACATGCATTTCTAGAGTACATATCAGCTGAAAACTATTAGGAAATGTCAGATTTGTATTATTAATTATTCGAGACAGAATCAATTCTAGCAACATGGAAAGAGGTCTGACACGAGAATAAGGAACACTGAATTATTACCTCATTTAAGCATCTGTCACTCACTATACAATCTTTGCCAAAGCCCCAAACCTGTCTGAAATTCCCTTTCTCAGCCACAAGATAGGGGCTTTTTAAATCAGTGGTTTTGCTCTTCACAGTTTGCTACCAGTGAAATTTTTCCAACCTATCCCCAAATTTGTAATTGAAGCCCAAGGCTCTAGTACTTAAAGATGTGAATTTCTTGGGAAATATGTTCATTGTAGATAAAATTAGTTGAATTAGGATGAGATCCTTAAAGAAGTGTAAATCCCTTAATCAAACATAATGGAGTATAGTTTGGAATGGTACAGCACGATGGAGCAATCACTAAGCCATGAGTGAAAAGAAGACATTCCAATAGCATTTCATGTTAATAAATTAAGATCCTGTTTCATGAAAAGGATGACTCAGCTGCTCCTCGATTACAAATAGCACATACTTTAAAATGCCACTTTGATTTGGAGATCATCATTATTTTATTTACTGTAGGGCCAAAAGTCATGCTATATAAGGATTTTTTTTTTCTACTGGAAAAACCTAGCATATTTAGACAAAGATAGGACAATACTGTTGTAAGTTAAATGTTGGCTCCCAAAGATATCCAGATCCTGGCTAGTGGAAATTGTGAGTGATTTTTAATGGCAATTAGGACACTTGCAGACATGATTAGGTTAAGGCCCTTGAGATGGAAAGATTATGATGGTTCATACATGGGTCAGCCCTTAATGTAATCACAAATATCTTCATAAATAGGAGGCAGTGGGAGATTTGACTAGAGGAGGTGAGTCAGAGATGTGGCGACAGAAAAGAGATTGGTATGAAGAGGAAAGGGAGTCATGAGTCCCGGAATTCATAAGAAGCAAGAAACGGAAAGAAATAGTTGTACCTGTACAGTCCTCAGGAAGAACCACCCTGCTGATGTCTTTATTAGCCCACCAGAACTAACTTCAGACTTCTGAAATAAGAACTGCATGTAACTGAATACATGTGTTTTAAATCACCAACCTATAACAGCAAAAACAAAATAATACTTGTAGCACCATCCATATTCTATTCTTAAGAATGTGAAACGATGTTTTGTTCTTTTAGATATTTTTCTACTTCATTCCATCTAATTTAAGGAAGTTTTTCAGCTAATTTCCATCTTTTCCAACCATATGTGTTCCTTAACAATAATTCACTAATAGGTCAGACAGTTTTTCCACTCTACTGTGGAAGAGGTAGTTCCTACTTGTTTAACCTAAAGTAATGGTTGGAATATAGATGCTGTATGCCTCATCATTCCCCAAGAGGGGTATGAGTAATGAACATAGGTATCACTGAATTATCTACTTAATGTATGGTACCAATCAAGCAACTATGGTTAAAACTGTCATCTAAGTGGAGTCTTTTGGGTAGGACTTCCAAATTATAGTACTTCATATGGTGTTGAATGAACATCAGAGAATACAAAATTCTATGAGCAATTTGGAAATCTCCATAATTTGGAATCAGTAAAAACTACTGTCTGCCTATCTAGTAATATTCATTAGTGCTAAGGAGAATATATTTCCAAGCAATAAAGAAAAATGCTGACAAACCTAACACATTAAAATTTGAATCTTTATCTTTTTCTGATACCGGGAATTGAACTCACAACCTTGCACTTGCCAGGCAGGCGCTGTGCCACTAAGCTAAATCCCCAGCCCTGGAATTTTGAAATTTTAAGTCTTCACTTCTTCTCAGTTTTAAAACTAAGAAATGTTTCTCTTTAGGATTGGGAGACATCCCATGAAATGTAATAATGTAATAATGAGGACATAGCATTCCCCTATCTTCTAGTCTCATGCAGTCCAGAACGCTAACATCAGCTTAAATCTAGATGTCCCCTAAAGTATGGTATGCTCATAGGTGGGTCTTTGGGGAGGAGACTAAATCGTGGATGTATGATACTCATCAGTGGATTAGCTCACCGGGGTTGGTGGGCATGTGGTTGGGAGGTGAAGCCTGGTGGGAAGAAGTGTGTTGCGGTGGGCATGTCCTACAAGGATCCATCTCCCTCCTCCCTCCTTGATCTTTCTCTCCTGCTTTCCATGCCATGAACTGTTTCTCTTCCACCATACTGCCCTGCCTTGGAGTCAGCCAATTATGGACTGAAATCTCTACAAACTGTGAGCCACAATAAACCCCTTGTGGGTGCCAGGTATTTTGTTCCAGCAACAAAAACCTAATTAAGACAATTTAATAAATACTAATGGACTACTTTGACCAACCACACCACTAATTTTTCCCAGTACTTTGAATTAGCTCACCTAAAGGCTTAAAAACTTTCCAGAATTATCTTTTATCAGATTTGAAATCCATCTCTGTTCTTTACTGCAACAGTCTTGAATAAAGTCTTGCATATTTAACTTGTCTGAGGTATCTTTTGTCTTTTTGAAAGCCAGTAAGAACTGATGCAGCAGAAAACAGTCAGATAACTTCTTATCAGAGAAAGCAGGAATTGTTAATCAGGATAGGAAAAGATTCTCACTATAACTAGAATAACAGATTAAAAGGACAGTGGCATCTGATTTAATATGCTCCAGATTTACAAGATTTAAAGTCTGCTATTTAAAAATAACATACATACTTAATTTTAGAGTAAATAGTTCTAAGAGTTAATTTTAGAGTAAATAGGTCTAAGAACAATTTTTTATATTGTATTAGGTTAGAAAGGCCTAGATTATAAAGCAATAATAATAATCGAGAGTTTTCCAAAACATAAGAAGAGTTAAAAAGTTCAGCAGGATAGTTCCATAATAGTAACTAGGTGAATTTTATTTTATTTCTGTTTTTTTTTTTTTTTTTTTCCAGTACCAGGAATTGAACTCACAGCCTTGCACTTTCCAGGCAGGTGCTGTGCCACTGAGCTAAATCCCCAGCCCCAAATAGGTGAATTTTAAAAGCCCATCAAGCCATACTAATATTTGCAGATATATACCTTGGTTGTAAAAGTATAAAAGTCTTTATAAAAATGACAACAAATAATCTAATCCAGTAGTTATCTAACACTAAAGAATCAGAAAAATGAGACAAATATTTCAGTGATCTTGCAGAAATTCATGAAGATAACCCAAAAGACCCTGCTCACAGCCATCATCACCTGCAGTTGACAGAGTCCAAGGCAGATAGTAAAGTGAAAAGGCGTTAGAGGAAAAACAAATGCACACAAAAACCTGTAACAGAAAGGCTTCAAGTGTGCCCTGAAAGGAGGCTACTGGCATGAGGGAGCTGTCAGCAGGCTCATTAGACTCCAGGTGTCCTGTGTGATCACTTAGTGGAGCGTATTTAGCTTTCTCCAGGTGGCCCTAAGTTAGAAACTGGGGCAACAATTAAAGAAGCTCTTTGCCACCCTGTCACTGATTGAGTCCTCACCCTTTCTGGATGATTGCTACAAGGTTCATGTTCTGGCTTCCTGGTCTGCTTGCTACAGGTAGTGATTTGGCTCCATGAGTTAGTTACTTCTAGCTGTGAATTAGAACAATGTGAGTTTTGACCATTCCCGTTTGTCTATTTAGTCTCCCAATGCTTAAGGTTTCATTTGTTAAAGAGGCCTCAACGTGGTCACGTAACAAAAAATGTAATTTAATGGTTAAAATATTTAAAGTAAAATATTTAAATATATAAGGCATATATTTAAATATAAAATTAAGATATCATCATATACCTTTTGGTATATTTTGACACTTGTTAAAGGCTTGATGTTGTATCATTGTAAAAATAATCACAATTCCTAAAATAAAACCTTGTGTGTGTGTGTGTTGCCAAAATGCTGATTTTTAAAACGTGCAATTCAAAATATTCTCAATATACTATATGTGATTACAAGACTAAAAATAAAATCATATTAGGTTCTATTGCATATTACATTGTAATTAGTCCTGGCAGTGCAGGAATTATATTTCATTTCTCAGACATTTGAATAGCACTAACTTTCTTGTTATATACTATGCTTTATTTTATAGGGCAGACATTTCTAATGTTAAATACTAAACAGTTGTCATACACATGACTTTTTGCCCTGCAACTAATATAGTATAACCATTTAAATAGGAAGAAAGACAGACAAACAGACAGACATATATAGACAGACAGATGTAACTCTTGTAACAAGAGAAATTGAGAAATTTTGTAAGTAATCAACGTTAATTTTAAACATAAACATTACTTATTTGTAAAGTGGCGTGCTTTCTTGAAAGAATTTCTATTACTGTTTTACTTTGTGGAGTAGTATAGCCCGTTTTAATTTCAGACTTGGTTTCATTTTGATGTTGCAAGCTTTCTTCATAGAAGAAATGCCAAGAATTATAGGGAAAACATTGTGTTTCATAGAAGAACTGATTGATTTGAGGAGGGGGATCCAGATTTTCTGCTGTCTTGTTTTCTTCTTGAATCCATATCAGATGCTTCCTTTGATTGAGAAATATCTGTGGATGATTGCTCTTCGTCTCTTGTGAAAATTGTGTCACTTCCAACTCACAGGGATAGTAGTCTAGTCATCCAAGTGTCATTTATAGGGATTGAGAATTATCTTCTTCAAACTCACTCGGCTTCAAAATCAGGTCAGGTTGTTCTATAGATGAAAACCCCATGAAGCTGCTTCTCTTATCTTCTTCTTTGACTAAAGCAGGATTGTGGACTTCAAAGCTAAAAATATATTCTTTTCTTGGGAGCAATATAATCAGTGACAAAACTAAAACTTGCAGATCAGCCTTTATACACTATGCAACTAAGAAGAAAATACCCATTTTAAATTCTATGGACAATAAAATGTTTTACTAATCATAGAAATTTGACCTATAGGAATAACCTTCTTTGATGTATTTATTTAAAATATAGTGGCTTAGTCACATAGTCATTAAACCCAGAAAACTGAATGAGCTTTGCTTTAATAAAGTCTATAGGTAATTTCTAGGTCCATATAAAAATTGTACTACATTTCCATGAACATATATCCTTTGTGTGCCATAGCTGACATGTAAAAACCCACTAAAGTCACTTTTATTTTTTTTTCAGAGAGTATCAACAAAAATATACTTTATTGGTAACTTTCAAAGGTTTTTGTTAAACATATCATGCAAAATGACTATCTTCACATGTTTGTCCAACTGCTCATTTTTATGATCTTTTTTGAGATGATTATTAATTACAGTGACTGTGGAAGTAAAAATCATTCAGGAAAATGACTTTCAGTGAAGCAAAACACTATGTAACACATATAAATATATTATTCATTTCTTCTGGAAGCTTAACTCTCCCAGTGTAAACAAATCTGTATTTTGGAAGACCATTATACACGAAAAAAATGGCAGTAGTTTTTGTATGTGCATCTATAGGCACTCCACTGAATAATAAAAGGAAACCAAAGAAGAAAATAATTAATAAAATATTTTTCCAATTATTTTTTTCCTGTTTTGTTAACCCAGAGTGGGGCAATGCCCTTTTATTTACAGATGCTCATGTTTGCTGAGCATAGTGGTGCACCCCTATAATCCCAGATACTTGGGAAGGCTGAGGCAACAGGGCTGCTTATTCCCAGTAGTTTGAGTCCTGCCTGAGCAAGACAGAAAGTTATGTTGGGGGGTGCCAGGGGAGGGGAGGTTATCTCCTCCAGTAAGTCATTTCCGTAGGATAATGATTTTGTTCTGTTTAAAAGGTAGTTTATTTCTGCTAATGTTTTTGAACATGAATTTTATTATCCAATTTATTTTTCGCAAGTAGAAAGAATCAGGGCTTCCTACTGTCAGGGAAGACTTAGGAAGACTCTCTCATATGGCACTGAGGAAAATTTTCTGCAGTAAGGAGATCGACACTTTGGCCCTGTGGTAGTTCCAGTAGCACCTTGGTATTCAGACAGCTACGTTACACCCTTGAAATAACCAGTGACCCAGGAAAAGTGATCCCATTCAAGTTACCTGGCAGTGAATGGTCGCAAAAGACTTTTCTAGATATTTGGAAGTAGGGTGTTGTGTACGAGGTATAAAAGAAGGCTGAAGTGGTTTTGGAATTGAGTGGTGGCAGAGGCTGGAACAATTCTGAGGTGCATGACAGAATCCAGATTTCCTTAAGAGACTGTTAGTAAAAATTTAGAAGTTAATGCTGTGGAGGGCATGAAGAAGTACGGAGGCTGGCAGAAAACACCTAAGTCACCACAGAGACTGCCTAAAAGGTCATCCCCATGCTCTTAGTAGAATGATGATCTTAAAGGTGCTGTCACTGAGGGTTCAAAGGAAATGAAGAAAACATCATCAGAAAATGGGAAGAGGTCCTTATCACATGGTGACAAAACCCAGCTGAACTGAACACTGTAGTTATGTGGAAAGCAGAAATTTATAAACCATAAAGTTAGATATTTACTGAAATTTCTAAGAAACTGTAAGATTTGACCTGGTTTCCATTTGGCAATTGTAGTAAGATGTGAAAGGGACCAATAAAAATAAGAAGTAGTAAATGTGAAGAAGTCAGGAATTGGGTGAGGAAATTCTCAGCCTACCCAAATGGTAAGACACCAACAGCAGAGATTTACAGCAGGAAGGCCTGCTCTACAGAGGGACATGAGGGTACAGCTGTACTCCTTTTTGCTAGTATCTCAGGAAAATCAAAAGGCCTGAGAATCCAGTCTCTAAAGAGATTAAGGTTGTAACTTATACACTTATCTGTCACAGAAAAAGCCAGAAGCAGGTGTGGGATTATTCAGGAAGGAGATGTGAAGAAGCCTCCTGTCCAGCGGAGTGAATCTCCATCACATATTCAGGAGAACTTTAAATTTCTTGACAATATTGTTACTGAAGAAATTGTCATCTTAAACTGAAAGTTATAAAGAGCATGGTACCAATGGAAGAAACAAGCTGATAAAGCTACTAGGCTACTTTTGTGAAAAGGTCTGTGAGCTACAAATTAACCCTAGGCCTTGAGCCCTAAGGGTATGAGCCTGGCTGGATGTCTAAACTGCTTGACTCCTTTCTTCATTCCATTTTCTGCTTTTGGAACAGGAATGTCTATGACTTATTCGATAGCTGTATGCAATTATATTTGGGAGGGCATAGTTTAACTTCTAGGTTCATGGGTGAAGGGAAGTTCTGTCTAGGGATTCATAACCAGAGTCTCTTAACTGAGAAGATTTAAATGGTGAGGTTTGAGACTTCTGAGTGGTGAAATTCAAGTAAGATCTTGCACTTTGAGTTGATGCTTTTACAGGTTTAGACTTCTGAGCACCTTTGGATGGAATGAATTTATCTGGGATAGATGTGAATCTTTGAAGAGAGGGGTGGATTGTGATAGGCAGGCATAATAATGCCCCTTCACCCAAGGTCATATCCTAATCCCCAAACCTGTGGAGAAGTAACCTGAAATGGATTAAAAACAAACAACAAAAACAAAACAAAACAAAAAAGCACTAAAACACTTTGCAGATGTGATTAAGATTACTATGGTATCTTAAAACGAGGAGCTAATCTTCAGTAAGCTGATGGGCCTAAAGTAATCATGCAAGTTCTTATAAGCAAAGAACTTTTCCTCACACCAGCGAGATGTCATAACAGAAGGGTCGGAGAGATGCAATGATGGTGAGTTTTAAAATGAAAGAAGGGATGAAAAGCCAAGGAATTAGGGTAGTGCCTAGAAGCTGAAATAGCAAGAAATGATTTGCTAGACCTCTTAAAAAGAATGCAGCCCTGTCCACATCTGGATTTTAGCACAGTGAGACCCACACTGAACTTTTAATCCTCAAAGTTTTAAGAAAATAAATCTATATTACTTTAAGCTACAAACTTTGTAATTTGTTATGGGTGTGATCAAAAACTAACCAAAAATGGTGGCCAAAGCTGAAAGGGGGTCTGGTAAGAAGAACACTGTATCTGTAATTCCTCATGTAGTGCACCACACTGGGGAAATGCTCGGTTTCAGTAGCAATGCAAACATGTATGCTGGTAATTCTTTAGATCCTGTCTACCTGAATTTACTTTCCTGTATTTCTGTGGTAGCTTTGTTCTGGAATAAATTGTAGGCTGAACAGAACAGTGTTTAACATACGTAAAGAATCTCCTCAAAAAATCTGTTGAATGAATGAATGTGATCAAGGCAGGCTCTGGGAGGGATTGTAGTCACTTGATTTTAAAGCACTTCTTACCATATCTTCATAAGAAGTGCTGATTCATAAATCATTTTGATTCCAGTTTATGCTGGTCATAGTTCTATATAATAAAATCAAAATGTATTTTGTGATACTACTAATGTACTTAAATGAGTAAGTAAAAAACATGTAAATCCTTAATAGGAGAAATAATTCTTGTATGATGAAATACTTTCAAGATCAGTATATAGACACTTTTCAGTAAATATTACAAAACCTTTTCAACTTATTTGAGCAAAGAAATACCAAATGGCTGTTGGTCATTGCTGCATCAAGAACTTTAGTGGAAATTTTACCAAATATATTTATCAAAAAGCTGTTTTGTTCATTTTCTCTGCAACAAATGTTGCTACATTAACACTCAGCATGTAACAAACTGATTTGTAACAAACAAACTTAGATATTTATAAACTATCAATATGTCAGCCCTGCAACTAAACACTCAAACATATTTATCTTGAGATCTACACCTACTCCATATTTATCTATATTAACCCTGGATGATAGAATACAGATACAAATCAAAACTTATCTGTAAAATTAACAAAAATAATTTTTTTGCTGGAAGTTCAGTATTTTTCTTATTAATATGGCTCATTACCTATTCTTATCTGCAACTGCATAAATAGGAGCAATATTATTTTAGTTGTTGGAGAATCACAGTGTTAAGAATATCTGCTTCTTGTAGTGTTGAGCTTTCATCTGTTAGCTCCTAATTTGGAAATGATGCCACAAGAATAAAGTCTAGAATTGCAAATTTAGGACGGGATCGTACAATAAAGGCCTGGACATCCAGGATCCTGTGTGCACTACTAAATCTTTGTATCAAATGATTCCCATCTGCTGTTCTGATTTGGATTTTTGTAGTCGGCACCGAATCATCACTAAGAACAACTGCATTAAGTATGGATTTGTCCTCTTCTGGAGAGGAAGATGTGCTAACTATTTCAGGTGTAAGGATTCCCAGTTTTTGTCCTTCTGCACTAAAAGCTTGAACTTCAGTCTAGGTTTTATGTATTCTTGATCCTGGTGATCCTCCATATCCAAGTTCACTTGGTAACCATGAACCAGTCCTGGAGCTCCAAGGGAATCTCTACCTTGCAGCTGATTTTCTCCATATATGTATTCAGACCCTTTGCAGAAGGAATTACCCAGTCTGTATCCTCCACCTGTAAATGACTTTGATTTGTCATCACTTGAAGATCTTGTGGCTTCACTCAAGGGGATAGCCCCATGTTCCTTTGCTTCTTTGAAAAGTTCATTCACATTTTCCCAGTTGAAGGTTGGACCATACGTAATCCACTGTGTTCAGGTTAACCTGAATAAAATCGCTGAGGTGGTGTTCGTGGGCTCTTAAAGACTGCAGCTTTAGGTCTATCAGACGTGGAAGATTTGCATTGCACTTCATCTTCCTATAATTCTGCCCAGGCCATCTGTGAATGCCGCGTGCTCGGAGGCAGCGGCCTGGAAGACCGCCTCTCTGCTTCCTCCCTCTCTGTGCCGCCGCCCTCCTCCATCTTCCGCTGCCTTCTAATGTCACATTTAAAGCATAATTCTTATCTCTGGACATCATTACCAAGTTCCTGTTTTGTAAAACTAAAGACTGATCACATTTTTCATTTATATTTTATCACCTGTAAACCAGATAAAGCAAAGACATATTTTAATATGTTGAACTTCTTTTAAATCTTAAGAAAATATAACAGTATTGCCTTTTAAAAAGCCCATGTCCTTGAGTCTTTAGTCTAGCATGCCAGAAAAATTTGCATATTCATAGTTCATAACATATATTCTATAATATAGCAAAGATAAGAAAATCATCAACTCTTCAGGAAAATTAAAGCTTTGCTGAAAAGCAACCTTTAATATGAATTTGAAAAGTACAAAAATTACAGATAAGAATACAATAGGAAACAAAAAGCATGTTAGTCAGAGGCAAGAGTAAAATTCAAAATGGCATGAAAGTCCACAGTATAGTTGGTGAAGTTCATACTGATTAGGACATGAATTCTATCTCTGAATGTACATTATGAAGGGCTTTCGTATGATGACAAAGTATAAACACTGGCAGTGAGCAACCAATAAACATGATCACACTTCAAATTTATTTTTGTTAACTTTCTGAACAGCTCATTAGCAGTGATATGATGAATTACAGTGGAGAATACACCTTGCAAAGGAGATGTGGCAGAAAGTTATAACAAGGTTATTGTAGCAATAAATAATGTAATTCAAAAGATTATTGCATAAGGAGGAAGTAACGAACTCAGCCTCCATTTCAGAGGCAGAAATTAGTGACTTAGTAGTAACAGTACATAAAGTTAGAGGTGAAGATTCTAGTTTAGAGTACTGTGGTATAAATAACTCAAGATGGAGGATATTATAGCAGTGGCAGATTGAGGAGGCTGGTTCAGCTAATGAACTTAAAACATAAGAAATTCCTAAAAGATGTAAGGATAGAGACATTCATTAGATGGTTAGAAATGTAAGTCTAGCCTTGACCCTAAATCCTTAAATTTAGTTCTTGATATTTTGTCAGTTGAAGAGCTTACCTAGAAGGGGATAACAAATAGATAGAGAAAATGTCAAAAATAAAACTCTCTGGAAGAATGACATTTGAAGGTATGTGGAGGAAAGAGATTCAAAGAGGAAGACTAAGGTGATAAAACTACAAATTGTTGTGAGTGATGATGGTATTCTGAAAACTAAAGGAGATCATTTCCAAAGGTCTATAGTGAACATTATCTAATGACAGAACATATTAAAATACTTTCATGACTGTTCTGGTTTGTTGTCATTGTTATTTTTTCAAACAAACAGATGCAGGTCCTAAGTAAAAGCACTAATCCTTTCACAAATTTTCTTGTGTTAGATACACAGAAAATGAACATTCAGCACAACATTTTGCCCACCCCCTTTAACTTAGCTCTGTACTGGTTAAGGATTGCATTTGACAGAATAACAAAATATCGTGCCTCTTCAATGAAAGATTTCATCCGATGTTTAAAAAAAAGAATTGCCTCTCCAGTCTGCTACATTAGGTTTATGGAATCATGGGTTTCACTCTTTTACCTAACAGTGTATAGCATGTTTTCTCAACATCTACATGGCTGTTGGAGTTCTGACTCACACATCGGACTTGACAGTTTAATGTAACAGAGAAAGAACACAGGCTACAAATGATGCCACTCTCAGTTGACTCAAATCCTTTTAAAGAATTACCCATCTCCCACTGGTGTGTGAACTGGGCTGGGTCCCAGACAGCTTCAGCAGCTTTGGTGACCACAACCCACACAATCTTACATCCTTGTGGAATCCAGGCTGAACCCCAGGCAGCTTTGGGAACCCTGCATGGGAGCCAAGCTGAGCCCTGGAAAGCTTTGGAAACCTCGGTAACTGTGCACCCACTTCTCACCCACTGGTGTGGGAGCCAACTGAACCCCACACAGCTTTGGGAGCATCAGTAACTACACCCTTCCCGTACACACCATCTCCAGAGCATGCTGCACACCAGGAACTTCAGGTTCTTGCCCCACCACTCCCACACCATCATTGGAGTGAGACTGGGCTCCAGGTAATCTCCAGATCTTTGAAAGTGTCAAAATGAAGAAGCAAAATACAATCTCAGACCTCCACCACACCCAGAGAAAGTCCAGGAGACATTGACACAGAGGAACTTAGAAGTCATACACCTGAAATTTCTGAAATGATAGCAACTGAAGTAAAGAAACAACTCTATCAGTCCATAGAAGATCAGATGAGAAATAATCTCTCAGGTAAAAAAAGAAATGACAATAATGAAAGAACTGTTCAGCACATCTTTTTTTTTTTTTTGGTTTTTCTCCGGTACCGGGAACCGAACTCACGACCTTGCGCTTGCCAGGCAGACGCTTTGCCGCTGAGCTAAATCCCCAGCCTCTGTTCAGCACATCTAAAGAAGGCATAGATAATAAAATAGAGGAGCATAGAGAAATGAAGGAAAATTTGAATAAACAATACAGGAAAGAATTAGAATGCATGAAACAGATTCAAAGAGATACCCAGGAAGTTAAAAAATCCATAGAAAGCTGGCAAAAACCACTTGAATAAAGCTGAAAATGATAGATTTTCAGACCTTGAAGACAGCATTGCAGCTAACAATTGGGAAAGGTAGTATCACTTAAAAATAACAAGGAACCAGGAAATAACAATTCAACAGCTGCAATATGAAACAAACAAAAACAATGTAAGATTAATAGGTGTCAATGAAATTGCAGGTGTCAACATAAATGACATAAAAGACTATTTGCAGAAGTAACAGTAGAAAATTTCCCAAGCATGGAAAAAAGAATCAGAGATACAGGTGAGTGAGGCATATAAAACTACAATAAGCCATAACCAAAATAAATCTATGCCCAGACATATAGTGATCAAGATCCCAGAAATTCAGCATGAGAATAGAATATTTAAAGATGTTAGAGAAAAGAAACAGATCAAATATAAAGGAAAGCCCATCACAGTTGTGGAAAATTTCTGAACACAAACCATCAAGTCAAGAAGAGCTTGGAGTGAAGTGTTTCAAGTCCTGAAAGGAAACATCTTCCAACCTAGATTGATGTAAACTGTAAAGGTATCCTTCAAAATTAATGGAGAAATAAAATTTTTCCACAGTAAAGAAAAACTGAAGAAATTCTTGAGTGCCAACCAACCCTACACAGAGTACTAAAAGGTATACTAGAAAGAGATAAAATAACACAGTTTCAAGAACAACAATAGAGAGAAACCAGTAAGCAGAGCAAGTAATTAAACAGAAGGTAAAAGTAGGGAACTGATAATAGAAAATTAACATGACATAGACAATCCAATACATATCAGTTATAACCATCAAAGTAAACAGTTTCAGTTCACCAATCAAAAGAAGCAGATTGGCAGAGTGGATCAAGAAACCAAATCCAACAATATGCTATGTACAGAAAACACACTTAACTCAAAAGGAAATGCATAGACTGAAAACTAAGGATGGAAAACAATATTCCATGTGACAGGAACCCAGAAAAAAGAAAGGGTAGCTATTCTGTTTGCAGACAATATAAACTTCGAACAAGAATGATCAAAAGAGATAAAAATGGTCATTATATACTTGTTAGAGGCAAAATTCAAGAGGAAGAGATAATAATCATAATTAGCTAGGCACTAAATACAGGATCACCCAGCTATATAAAACAATTTTTAACAGACATGAAAAATGAAATAAGCAGTAATGCAATTATAATAGGGAGCTTCAACACCCCAATGGCACAAAAAGATAGATCAACTAGACAAAAACTCAGCAGACAAATAACAGAACTAAACCAAACTTGTGAGCATATGGACTTAGCGGACATTTATAGAGTGTTCCACACCACAACATCAGAATACACATTCTTCTCAGCTGCACATGGGATGGTCTCTAAAATAGATCATATACTGGCACATAGAACATGCTTAAGTAAAAGCAAAGTAATTGAAATTATCCCATGCATAATATTGGACCATAGTGCAATAAAATTGGAAATTAATGGCAAAAAAATCGCAAAAACTCCACAAACACATGGAAATTAAATAACACCCTCCTGAACAACCAGTGGGTCACACGTGAAATTAAAGAAGAATTTAAACACTAAGTACAATCAAGCAAAAATGCAGACAGAATTTATAGGAACTTGTGGGATGCAGTGAAAGCAGTCTTCAGAGGAAAATTTATAGCAGTGAATTCCCACATCAGGAAAACAGAACAAGCACAAATAAATAATCTTATGCTGCACCGCAAGCTTCTAGAAAAAGAGTAAGTCAAGTCCAAAGCCTGAAGAAGGCAGGAAATTATAAAGATCAGAACAGAATTTAACACAATTGATACTAAGAAAACAATAGAAAGAATTAATGAATCAGAGACAAGGTTCTTTGAAAGAATAAATAAAATTGATAAAAAAGGGAAGAAAAAACTGAAATTCATGCACTAAAGAATGAAATTACCACATATCCTGTAGAAATTCAGAATGTCGATATCTGATTTGAAGATCCTTACTCTCATAGAATGGAAAACACAGAGAAAGTAGACAGATTGCTAAAAACGTATCAATTACCAAAGCTGAATGAAGAAGATATAAAAATCCTGAATACCTCAATATCAGCACATGAAATTAAAGTGCAATAAAAAATTACCAACAAGGGAAAGCCCAGGTCCTGATGGGTTCACTGCTGAACTCTACAAAAAATTTATAGAAGATTTAATGCCAATTCTTCTCAAACTCTTTAATAAAATTTAAAGGGAAGGAATTCTGTCTAACTCATTCCTGGAGGCAAGTATTACCCTTATAGTAAAACCAGAGAATACCTCAACCAAAAAAAAAAAAATGACAGGCCAATCTCCCTAATGAACATGGATGCAAAAATTCTCAATAAAATATTAGCTAATAGAATACAACAAATCATCAAGAAGATAATACACCAT
>NW_004955424.1:26025291-26026597 GCF_000276665.1 Chinchilla lanigera | reverse complement strand
AAAATAAATCAGCTATTAAATTAAAAGTGACTGTGGTTAATAAAGGAGAATATCTATTGCATTCTAGTATTTTTTCAAATTAAATTGTTACAATGTACATTTTCATACTTATCTCATAGCCATGCCTACCCAATTAACCACTGTTTCTATGGTTTTTTCCCTTCCCCATTGTGACAGTCTAGTTCCGAGATGACAGCAGAAAAATATCTCCAAAGCTTACTTTTAATCCTACCACTCTTTTGCTTCAAGCCCAATGATAATTCCAAACATATTCCCAAAAATCTTGAATCAATTTATCACAGTAAGCAAGGCCCATTAAAACTGCCCTTTGCCAAACTTCTCTGACCTTATCTCCTATCAGTCTGTCATAAGTCATGCTACTTCAACCTCTGGAAATATTTTATTCCTTTCTCAGACCAATCCATCTTCATTTTTCTCTTCCAATGTGTATTCTGGAAATTTGTATTTTTATTACCTAGGTCTTTCTGTTAGACTTGCAAAGACTACAAAGTTTGGTGATTGTCAAAACTGGCAAGTGCTTAGAAAATAAATACTTATCTACAGTACTGAAAACAGTGAAAAGCAGTACAAGATTTGCAGAAAATGTTGTGATAGCTATTGGCACCGTAAGCAATAATTCCTTTGCTTCAGCAATTGTATTCTTGAAAAGGCACTGAAACTATATTTCTGGCTCACCACGATAGATAGATAGATAGATAGATAGATAGATGATAAATAGATGATAGATAGATAGGTAGATAGAGAGATGTATATAGATATTCACTGCACCATATCATTGCAAAAAGCTATAGTGATCCAAAGTCCATTTGGCAGTGAGTTTAGTTTTATAAATTAAAATATTTTTACAGGGTAGGCAGCTATGCAAAGTTTTCTAAAGAAGAGGATAGATATGTCCCAATATAATCATAGATATAGACTACCACACTTGATTTAAAAGTTAGTATCTCTGTGTATGTATACACATGAAATAATCCTAGATAATTAAGGAACAATAAAAATTATAAATTGTATTTATCTCCAAAGCATAGAACAGAGAAATACCAGGAAAATGGAGGAGAATTATATCGCTGTCCATCAATTACTAAGCAAAGTGCATACAATCTTATGCATATATCATAAATTCTACACATAGTGTATATATATTTGATTTAAAATAATATTTGTGCTTTTATTTTAAAGGGCAAAAACAAAATAATAAAACAGTTTCAAAACAGCTTAGTAGAGTTATAATACTCAATATATTGTTGTCTTCATAGGAATTCAGAGAATATTTTCATTTTATGTG
>NW_004955424.1:26023335-26024351 GCF_000276665.1 Chinchilla lanigera | reverse complement strand
GTGGGATTCATTCCAAGAATGCAGGGATGGTTCAATATATCCAAATCAATCAATATAATACATCATATCAACAGAGCTAAAGACAAGAATCACTTTATCATCTCAATAGATGCAGAAAAAGCTTTTGGTAAAGTTCAACACTTATTCATGATAGAAACCCTCCAGAATATAGGAATAGATGGGTTTTACCTTACTCTGATAAAAGCCATCTAAGACAAACCAATAGCCAACGTCATACTAAATGGACAAAAATTGAAAGCTTTTGTATCAAAATCAGGAACAAGACAAGGATGTCCACTTTCACCACTCCTATTCAATATAGTTCTGGAAATATTACTCAAAGCAATTAGATAAGAGAGAGATATAAAAGGAATAAAAATAGGAAAGGGAGAAGTGAAATTATCATTATTTGAAGATGACATGATACTCTACATAGAAGACCCCAAAAACTCCACTAAAAGGCTTATAGATTTAATAACCAAATTCAGTAGCACAGCTGGATACAAAGTCAACACTCAAAAACCAATAGCATTCCTGCCAGGGATACAGCTTAGCAGCACAGTGCCTTGCTTGGCAAGTGCAAAGTCCTGAGTTCAATTCCTAGTACCAAAGAAACCTAAAAATAATAAATAGCATTCCCTACACAAGCAACAAACAGACTGAGAGAGAAATTAGGGAAGCCACATCTTTCATAATAGCATCTAAAAATGAAGTAAAATGAAATACTTAGGAATCAATCTAACAAAGGAAATAAAATATACAGTGAAAATTACAGTATTCTGAAAAAAAAAATTGAACAGGATTTTAGAAAATGGAAAGATATTCCTTGCTCATGGATAGGAAGAGCTAACATTGTGAAAATGGCCATACTCTCAAAATGGCTGTACAGATTCAATGCAATCCCAACTAAAATACCATTAGTATACCTCACACATCTAGAGAAAACTTTCCCAAAATTCATCTGGAATGAGAAGAAGGCTAGAATAGCAAAGCAGTCCTGGGCAACAAAGGAAAGG
>NW_004955424.1:25994795-26023235 GCF_000276665.1 Chinchilla lanigera | reverse complement strand
TAAATTAAAAGTGACTGTGGTTAATAAAGGAGAATATCTATTGCATTCTAGTATTTTTTCAAATTAAATTGTTACAATGCACATGTATCTTACTTTATAAATACATTGATTATTTACAAATCTGTGAATTGCCTATGCATATTTTCATTCATCCATCTCAGAAATAATATACAGTTTGTCAGAAGCAAGTAAACTGATGTTTTGACTATAAAGTAAGTAGTACAACTATAAATGTATTGTACAACTAAGGGCATCTTTTCAAAGAGATTTAGCATTGTATTATTATTTTCAATTTATTAAGAATAAATTAAGATCAACAACAAAGAATTTATCGTATAAATATATTAGTATGGAAATTGGAGATTTTGAGCTTTGTAAATTTTAAAATCCTGTATCTGGACTATATTCAGTAACTGTTCATGGTGGCACAGCAGTTTTGATCTTGCTTTACTGAAGAATCTCCAAATGGGCTCACAGATTTCAACAATGATGACGAAAGTAATTAAAATGATAACAGTTTTGAAATAAATTACCAGGGCCACAAGAATTTGATATTTTATGCCTACAATGAAGAGAAACATGAACTTCTGTTTCTCATCATGCTTTAAAGATCAAATATTAGAGTACAAGGCAACATTTCACAGCATATAAATCCACCCTGGAGTCCCTCTTCTACTGATTTTGCGTTGTTCCAAAAAGTGAACTGGGTAGATGCAGCTTCCCCATCTTAGGGAAAGGGAGATGGCATAAACAGAAGTACAGAAGCAATGGCCGAAAACATTAACAAGATTTCTGACTTCCGGGGGAAGCATAAGTCTAGAAATTAGTATTCAAAATCCCACCAGCATGGCATTCAGCTGACATTAGCAATTCCTCTGTGTTCCTACATTTTCAGGCAGGAGAAAATGAAGCCAGTAGCAGCATAGGGGGAAGCAGGATAGATAGTAATAGCATGCAAGTTTCTAAACTCAAACTTCGCAATGTCTGTCTCCCTGCTCCTCCTTCTCAGATATGTTCATGGACTCACTGACATCTTTGAAATTCTGTTCAAGAGAGCACAAGACCTATATGTTATGTTCACCTTGCTTTCTCTTGCTGAAGAGACAAAGGATAATAAACTCTGCCACAGGCAGAATTGAAAATCCAGTTTGTCCATTTTATTTACTCTAGTATTCACAGTGTACATGTAAGACTCACAAGTGAGTGAAAGATTTCAAAAATAGGACTAGCACTCACAACTTTGTAGTGCAGACATTTGCATACTCATTACCAATCTTGTTGGAAACAGAACATATTCTTTTGGTGTACTGATCTATTCTTCCCTATTTCTTATCAAGGGTATTCTCAAGTAATCTCCCCACTATGCCAGCTACCTCCAAGATCCTGATATTAAATGTGCCAATGCTGGGTGGCCATTCTTTATGGTCTATTTTTTTATGTTCCATAAACAAAATTCAATAAAAAACTAGCTATGTGAGTTTGATATTTCCATATATTTTCTGTCATTGATTATTTCACCATTACTTTTTTTTTAAGGAAAAACATGACATAGAAAAAAAAATAGAGAAAAGAGTTAGCAAATGAAAATAGGAGCCAGGTGTAGTGGCACACACCTGTAATCCCAGCACTCGAGGGGCTGAGGCAGGAGGATCATTGCAAGTTCGAGGCCAGCCTGGGCTACAAAGTGAGCTCAAGGCCAGCATGAACTGCATAGTGAGACCCTGTCTCCAAAAGACAAAAAAAAGAAAAGAAAAAAAAAGAAAGAAAATGAAAATAGGCATGTGAGAAGAGCGTTCCCGCTTTCCAGGTCCACCTGTAAAGCTGGCACTGCTGATGATTTTGAGGTGAAATGTTGGCATGCAGAAGTAATGCATCTCTGGCGTAGGAATTTTTTTCTGAGAATACCATAGCACCCAGCTTGACATTAAACCATCAAAAGCAGGAAACTGTTAGACCTAGAATCTTATTTTATCAGATACTAATATAGTCATCCTGAAATGAGAGCCACAGTGGAACACCAGTTCACATCTACTAGAATGGCTATAAAGCAAAAGAAAAAGATAAAAATTATGGGCAAGAACATGGAGAAAATGATAACCTTTGTGTAAGTTTGTTGAGAATATCGATTAGTACAACCATTATGGGGAACTTCATCACATTTCCTTAAAATCGAAAAATAGAATTACGAGATTGTCCAGCCATCCTGCGACTGAGTACACACCCAGAGGATTGACCTGAGTTTGTCGATGAGATGACTGTACTTTTTTGTCCTTTGCAACTTTATTCACAATAGGTAAAATGTGGATCAGCCTAGGGAACTACCAGCATAGGAAGGGATAAGGAAACTGCAGTCTGCATGCACCGACACACGCATGCACACACGCATGTGCACACAAGCACACCGTAAAGAACATTCTACAGCCTTTAGAAAGGCGACTTATCATTTGCAGCAACATGATTGAAACTGAAAGACACGATGCTCAATGAAATAACTGCAGCACAGAGATGTAGACTGTATGTTCTCTCTTATATGTGGAATCTAAAACAATCAAAATTCATAAAACATTTCTTCTTTTTTCTGCAATGTCAGTCTTTCAAATCTAATAAGGGGACTTACTTTCAAATGGAATTATAATATTAAAAACATACCAGAAGGATTATTTCTTGATGTTTCAAAGGCCTCCTCTATTTATATCAAGTTGTGTCTTCTCTGGTTGCATACATTTACCTTCTTTGCTATACTTCATGTATTCTTCAGTTAGAAATTTTGACACCACACTCTGTACTCTGTGACCTAAAATTGTGTCTGTCATAGGGAAGTAAGTAGATTAGAACCTCTTATGCTTTAGATAAAGTCTAAAAATTTTACCCAAACTTTCCCATTATCCTTTCAAAATCACTAAAAAGAAGAACTTCAATCTAAAGTTTAAAGTTTATAATGAAACCTGATCTCTACACCACAGAAAACTCTGCACAAAGAGCCCCAGCTTGCCCTCCTTTGGTTGGTATTCCTTTATTTATACATTTATCCATTTGAACTAGATAAAAATTATTTCTGATTTAGACTGGTACCTAAAAATAGATGCACAAATAAGAATTAAAATTTGAATGGACTCCTAAGAGAAATTTCTAATAAAAAACTTTTAATATTTTATCTGTTAAAATTGCATAGCTTTTTAAATACTCTATATCCATACTAGCAGCGTGTGCTGGATTCTTTTTGCTAGTATTTCAAAGCTACTGTATAAAAGAATAACAAGAAATTTACTTTCCAATTAATTTATTTCTAGATTATTAATCTATTTTTACACCATTTTTAAATGTACACATCTGTATGTACTAAGCGGTAAATTAGTAAAAACACATTTAAAGAGTAGAAATGGCACAGTAAAGACCAGCAGCAAAATATAGCCTCTCTACAACCTGTAATAAAGACACCTGGAAAACAAAAACTTAATGAAGAAAAAAAAATAGATTTTCAGGAATGAGAGCCAACCGAGAAATTGTAAATTGCACAAAAACTACAGAAAATGAAGAAAACAGAGCAAAGAAGGAAGTCTGGAATGCTAACTCCATCTCCTATGGAGGTGGGCCTGTCTCTGCAAAAACTTTGTGAACCCCAAGAGAGCTGGCAGCTCCGGGAGAAGCAACAGACTGGGCCAGCAGTGCTAAGCCCTAAGGAAGGCCCACACTTATTACAAACTGCAAAGCCAGTGTGGGGTTTCACTCTGAAAGTAATTCCTTTGACATGGCACACTAGAGTTGGAGAAGAAATCTAGCACAGTGACACAATATTGGAGTGTTAAATCAGATGCCATTTGGAAGAGGTAAAATGTTTCAGACTGAAATAATCCATAAATCAAAAGCCACAGAACAACTACACATAGGTTTCTGGGATCAGTATACAGCAGTGGCTGGGTAGGAGATGGCCACAAGAGTCAGGTTTGATGAGGGTACCATCTAAATAGAAGCTCCTGAGTAGTTTAAATTTAGCCCAGAGAAAACATGGGAGATACTACCATCTGTGGTCAGAAGCCAGGATGGCCCTATGTGGTCTTCAGAGAGGGCTGTTTCCGAAAATCTTGGCATTAAGTCCAGCGGTCTGTGTGACTCCCTCAGGTTCCCACCCCACTGCCTCAATCTAGCACAGAGCTCAGCAAGCTGTTTTCTCCACTAGCGACATGATCAAGGATATTCCTCAGCTTGGATGGTTGCCACAGCTTGGGGCATATGGAAAGAGGGCCCTTTGAAGGGGAGTGTGGAGGCACCTCCCTAACTCACAGACCATAAACCTAGGCAGAGAAAACAGGGATTTGGGGTGCACATAGTGACACAGCAACTGAGAGCTGAGGGAGAAACGGCTGGAGTAAGCGCAGCCCCAGTGTGGACAACACTGACAAACCAGCAGGAAAGGCAGGGCAGGACTCAGCACTCACACCCAAAAACATGAGTGTGGAGACCAAACAGAATGAGTAGGGCTCATTGTCCACCCCATACCTAGTGGAGTCTAATAATATGAATGTTGGAAAGAACCCACTCGTTTAAACACATCGAGGAGTGTTTTGGACTCAAATTAACTACTCTTATTACCCCTTCCACATCCTTTCCATTATTATTAGCATGGCCATTAAGTTTTATTAATCTTTATATATTTAGTTGACCCTATGCTACAATTGTTGAATTCTTTTCTAATGTTAATGGTATACAGTTGTGGGATTTAGTAAACATTTAAAATGGTACCTTGGTTCACAAATGTCTTTTGTTTGCAAACAGTTTAGTTCACAAACAGAAGCATTTGACAAAATTTGTTTGACTTCTAGCGCTGGGGATTTAGCTCAGCAGCAAAGTGCCTGCCTGGCAAGGGCAAGGTCGTGAGTTCAGTTCCCGGTACCAGAGAAAAACAAAAACAAAAACAAAAACAAAAAATTTGTTTGACTTTTAAACTGCATTGGGTGGCAAAAATGATTGCAGCCATCCTTCCCCCCGAACATAAATGTGGTCATCTTTACCAGTATGGTGGAACAAATGAAGTTTGTGAACCAAGGTACTGCTTACTGTATGTCAATATTTGTGCTTATATTGATACAGCAGATATCTTATGTATTGTTAAGGATGGTACAGTCACAGCATATATTGGTTCTTGTGGTATGTCAATATCCAATTTATCCTTAATTCTACTTTTATTGTTGATTTCTTCACTATTGTGGTACAGTTGTTGGAATTACTCTTTACTCTGTGCCAGTGTGCAAGTTGCCTTTGTGTTGTCAACATTGCTGAGGTTCATTTATGGAGAACTGGGTGCTGGAACAACTACACTACACTCAAATTAATGGAGATGATCAGACCTTGGGACAGTGCAAATGTCTATAGTCAGCCATGTACAAAGGACATAACTGCAAAATAGGTACTAACTAAGGATATCTTCATAGTAGTAACAAATTATTAGCTTGTTAATCTGCCCTCAACCCTCTGCACATATGGACACAAAACCAATAGAAACATGAAAAAACAAAGCATCAAAATGCCAAGTTCACAACTCTGCAAAGCTGGTTCAAAGGGCATTCAATGGGAAGGAAATTTAAAAAATAAATAGTTTAATTATACAATATGATCAAAGAAGAAATTAAGAAAACAGACAAGTAAAATGCTTGGTGACCTCAAAGATAATAAAACTAAAAAAAAAGGATTTAATAAAATCATCAGTGAGCTTACAAAACACACTATGAAAAGCTAGCTGAGCTGAACAATATGATACAAAACATGAGTGGGCAGTATATCAAAGAACTCTAGCCAGTGAAAACGTACCAGACAGAAATTCAGGGAACAAAAAATTCCAATAAAAGTATGGGCATCAAAACTGACCCACTTGAGAAAAGCGTGCCAGAACTAAAAGGTAGGGCTGATGCAGGTGATCATACACTCAGAGATATTTTAAAACAGCAAGAGATTATTTAGAAAAGATCCACCAACTGCTAGATAGTGAAAAGAAGACTAAGGGAAGATTTATTGGGATTAGCAAAAAAGTTGGAAGGTGGAACAAATGGTATAATAACCCTGTTTACAGAAATCATAGCAGAAAATGTTTCAATATTAAAAAATTTAAAACAGGTAGTGCATCATATGGAATGCCAAACAGCCGTGATCAGAAAAGAACTTCTTCACAACATGACATAGTCAAAATTCTAGAAGTCAAAAAAAAGGACAGAGGGGCTGGGGATTTAGCTCAGTGGCACAGCGCCTGCTTGGCAAGTGTGAGGTCATGAGTTCAATTCCTGGTACTGGGAAAAAAAAAGGACAAAATCTTAAAAGCTGTTAGAAAAATATAACAAATCAATTTTAAAATTAAGTCCATTAAAATTACAGCAAACTTCTCAACACAGTTTAGAGGCCAGTTTAGAAGCTTCGAGTGATGTTTCAGGCCCTAAATGAAAACAACTTCCAACTAAGACTAATATATCTTATGTATTTATTTTTCAAAATTGATAGAAAATAAAATCTTTCCATGACAAAAAGCACCTTTAGAAATTCACAACCACCAAAGTAACACAGCAAAAAAATTCTTAGGCACATAATAGAAATCAACCCAACAATGCCGAAAAGTCCACAGGAATGAATATATCACTTAAGGTGAGCAGGTAAGCAAAATGGGAAGAATCAACAACAAGAAAATAATGCAGCGGCATGAATAAGTCAGTATCTTTCAGTAACATCACTCAACGTGAATGGTTTCAGTCTCCAATCAAAAGGCAGATTGCCAGAAGGGCTCAAGGAGCAAAATCTAACAGTATGCTGTATACAAGAAACATACTTATTCCAAAAAAAGAATCACAGAACAACAAATCAAAAGATAGATAATTATTCTGTGAAGCCTGAAAAGGAACTGTAGTATCTATCTGATTTTCATACAAAGTGGAATTCAAGCCAAAATTGATCAGAGCAAGCAAAGAAGATGACTACATATTTGTTAAGGGAACAGTTTAACAGAAAAAGATAAAAATTATATATATATATATATATATATATATATATATATATATATATATATGGAAAACTAGGACACCCAACATCATAAATAAACACTACTAGACATAAAAGATGAGATAAACTTCAAGGCAATTACAGTGAAATACATCAGTGCCCCACTAAAACTAAAAAACAGATCAACTAAATAAACAATCAACCAAGAACTATCAGAGTTCAGAGTTGAAACATCATCAAACAAATGGACTTAATAGACATCAACAAAAGCAGATACATATTATTCCCAGCAGCACATAAAACTTTCTCCAAAATTATCCACATACTAGTTCATAAAGCATGCTGAAATAAATACAAAAGAATCAAAATTATTAAATGCATATTATCAGATCATACTGAAATAGAAAAAGAAAGTCAATAGAAAAGTCAATTAGAAAAACTAAAAAAAAATGAGATCAAATGGAGAGAAAACAATACAACCTTGAATAATCAATGGTTCATAGTAGAAATCAAGGTATAACTAGACATTTACTAGACTCAAATAATAATGCCAATAAAACAAACCAAAACCCATAAGACACAGTGATAAAAGTCTGGAGGGAAGTTTGTACCTCTAAAAATGCCCACATTAGAAAGACAGAGTGAGCCCAAATAAATAACCTAATGAGATATATTCTCAAATCTGCTGCAAGTATATGAGATGTGAGAAGTTTCTATTTAAAAGAAAGACTGGGGCTAGTGATCGCTAAGAGGGGATGATTTATAAAATGTTTAAGGAAAGAAAGATGTTTGACCAACATGAAATAAATACAAAACATAGAAGAAATACCTTTATCCTCTATCTCAGATTGTAGAATATATCTAACAAATGGCAACTTGATGTAATAAATAATATCATGCAATGATATATGAGTGCCTGTATGATTAAGTTTGAGAGCCATGTGTGAGATCACTTATTTCAAGAGCAGAGTCTCTCCACTTTCTTAAAGTATTAAATCATTGATTATAGTGTTCTTTTGTAAACCACAAGAAAAATAGATCCGGTACCACTCAAGGTCTACTACCCACTATACCTGCCTTTCATGATCCACTAAAGCATCTTAAGGTCTACCTACTAACCACATTAACATCTTTTTCTCTCAGGTAGCCTGACACACTACATCGTTAATAAAATTCTTAACCACAATGTCTCTGCTACTTGTAGATGCCTGTATGTCCTAGCATAATAATTATTTTCCTTGAATAACTTCTTTAACCCATTTCCAAGAAAAAATTTTCTTTGTTGCTGTGGATTCTGGACAAATATTATTTTGCTTACTCTTGGACCTAATCTTTTATTTCCACCAAGAGTCACTCAAGTAAATAGTTTCCTTTACCTCATTTACTTGTTAACAGATAAACACATACACTGAGACCATACTTAGCAGGGATCCTGCTGAAATTAGTCCCTTGACTTCTGCTGATTTTAAATGTTTATAGATGATCCAGAGAAAAGAAACAACTGTGAAAAACCTAGAATTGCTAATTAACCAAAATTACAGGAGAGGGAAAAATGGAGGAAACTACAAGCAAGTGCAGGTGGGCTTAATATACACTGTAGCTAAGTGGGATATTATAAATGGAACATAATAGGAAATCCTGTGATGATCTCTATGCACTGGACCTAAATGATTAAGAAATGAGTACTGCCATTTAGCTGGAATGAGAAAAGCTTTAGGACTAATTAGAGGTCAGTCACTCTTCAAAGGGGTATGAATTGTGTGAAGCTTCAATTAGGCCAGAGAAAGGGTAAGGGCCACTAAAGTGACACACTTAGCAACACACGTTTGCATTTATTTATTTAAATAAATTAAATTTATTTTCATTCTTATAAAAAGTACTTCTGGGAGAGGAAATAGAAAAGGAATATTGGGATTTACAGACAGAAAACCTGGTCTAAACAGATGTGTGTGTGTGTGTGTGTGTGTGCATGTGTGTGTGTGGTTATAGAAAATTTAGTAATTTTCAGTATAAATTATGATATATGAAAATTTGATAACCATATAAATTATTATTATAAACTTAGTTCCAATTGATTATTTTATCTTCTACTTTTCTTTGACTCTAGGGTTACTTATGAATATACTTTTAATTTTGAAGCATTTTGGAATTTTCCATATGTCTTACTGTAATTGGTTTCTTATATAATTCTAGTGATATTTGTGAACACAAAAGTTTTTGTAATAGTTTAGATTTTTGCAATATATTGATGCCTATTTCATTTCCTACCACGTGGTGTGTCTTGGTATATATGCCAATTTTTGCAGCTAAATAGTAATCCACATGTAAATGTGGCATGTTTTCTTTATCCATTCATCAGTTAATTGACATTAGGATGTTTCCATTTTTTATTCCTGTGAATAACGTTGTACTAAATGTGGGATTGCAAATGTTTCTTCAACTGAATGATTGCATTCCTTGGCATATATGTATGCTGAGGGGTGGGGTTGCTGGATATTACCACAGTTCTATTTTTAATTTTTGGAAGAATCCTTACTCTGTTTGCCATAATAACTGCACATAACTTACATTTCCACTGACACTGTGCCAGCGTGGCCTTTTTTCCTCATTTTTTCTAGCATTCGCTACCTTCAGTCTTTTTTATAACAGTTATTTTTACTACAGTGAAGTGCTCTGCAATCATGGACTTGATCTGTACTTCTCTGATGCTTAGTAATGTTGAATATTTTTTCACATGCCTGTGGGTCATTTGCATGTCTTTTAAGAAATGTCTATTTAGAGATATTGCCCATTTTCCATTTAGGTCATTTGTAGTTTTTTGTTTGCCTGTTGGTAAGCGGCTTTTGTTTCTTTTGGTTTTGCTACTGAGTTTTTGAAATCCCTTACACATTCCGGATTTTAAATCCTTGTCTGATGTACATTGGAAATATTTTATTCAATTATATAGGTTTTCTCTGCAGTTTTTTCTGTATTTCCTTTGCTGTGCAGAAGAATTTTAGCTTGACATAGTCCCATTTACATTTTTAGATTTTGTTTCCTGAGTTTCCTGTCTATTCCAATATCCTGAATTATTTCTGATTCCTCTAGTAGTTTCACAGTTATAGGTGTTACATGTAAGAACGTGATCCTTTTGAGGGAACTTTTGTAACTGGTGAGAGGAAGGGACTTATGTGTTCTGCAAGTGGCTATCCAGTTTTCCCATTATCATTTGCTGAAAAACTTTCTTTTCTTCAATTCCATTTCCCAGCGTCTTTGTTGAAAATCTGTTTGTAATAAAGGTGTGATTCTACTTCTAGCTCCTCTATTCTTTTCCATTGGTCTGTGTCTGTTTTTATACCAATATCACGCTGTTTTAGTAACTATACCTTTGCAAGTATATTTTGAGGTCACATAGTGAAATTCCTTCTGCTTTGTTCTTTTACCTTAAAATGGCTTATGCTTGAAGGATTTTGTAATTTAAATAAATTTTATGATTTTTTCTTGTTCTGTGAAGAATATCTTTGGTATTTTGATAGCGATTGCAATGAAATTGTCGATCACTTTGAGTGGTATGGACAATTTTTTTTTTATTCTTCCTCCACTTCTAAATTTTTTTTGTTTTGTTTTGTTTTGTTTTATTTTAAAGATAAAAGGAGGGAAACATTAACAGACATACAACATTTTACAACATATCACAAGCACAGTACAGACAATACAGAGTTACAAAGTGGTAGGGAATTAACAATGGTTGTTGTATTACATATTGATATCTTTAAAGTGGCTTCTCATGAAAACAGATATAGACATGCAATACTGGTCAACCAAAGACTCATTGACAGTTTCTTTCAGCATAGAAATAGAAGACAGAAGAACAACCATGTTAACTGTCATGTATATACATACATACAAAATTTCTCCTTCTTTCCCTTCTCTTTTCCCACATTTGAACAGTACTGACCCTTCCAATCTATCAATAGATGTCTGTTCCTTTTGTGCGACCTAATTTCTTTCATTAATGCTTTATAATTTTTTTCTTATGGAGTAAGAATAAATTTAACTCCTTTGGTTAAATTTATTCTGATACTTTATTACTTCTGTAGCTTTATAAGTAGGATTACTTTTTAATTTTTATTTAGGCATATAATGGTATTACTGATCTTTTGTATAATTTATTAGGCTTTTGGTTGAGTTTTTGGTGCATTGTATACATAGGATAATGTCATCTGCAAACAGTGGCATTTTGACTGATCCCCCAATTTGGAAGATCATTATTCTTTCTTTTGCCTGAACGTTCTGGCTCGCTTACAGCACTATGGTGAATAAAGTGGTAAAATGAGAAACCTTGCCTTCTTCTTCATCTTAAAGATCCTCAGTGTTCTCTACTAAGGGCAGTGCTAGCTGTGAGCCTCTCATACACGCCCTTCATGTTCAGATATTTTCCTTCTATATATAATGAGCACAGCATTTTTATATTCAGATATTTTTGTTTATGTTCAAGTATTTTCCTTCTATATATAATGAGCACAGCATTTTTCTCTTGAAGGGTTGCTGAATTTTATCAATTGCTTTTTCTTCCTCTATCAGCATGATTAAATGCTTTTAGTCCTTTCTTCTGTTCATGTGGTATCTCACATTTATTGATTTTGTATATGTATTAAACTATACTCCCATTCCTGGAGTGAATTCCACTTGATTATGGTAAATAGTAATTTTATCATTCTGTTTTATTCAATTTGTTGATGCTTTGTTGAGCGTTTTTGTATTTTTCTTCATCAAAGGTATTGACATGTAGTTTTATTTTGTTTATTTGTGGGTTTTTTTTTTTTTTTTTTTTTTGCTATTGTGTCTTTGTCTAGTTTCAGTACTAGGACAGTGCAGACCTCATAGGAAGTTTTGGAAGAATTTCCTCCTACTCCATTTTTGGGACTAGCTTAAACAGGACTGGTATTAGAGGGGTTTTTTTCCATAAGTGTTTGGGGAGTTCAACAGTGAAACATTCCGGTCCTGGGCTTTTTTGATAGTATATTTTGATTACTGGTTAAATCTCACTATACATTACGAATGTTTTCAAGTTTTCTACTTTTTCCTGATTCATTTCTGGTAAGATTTGTTTGTCCAGGAATCTGTCCATAATTCCATTTAACTGTTTTAGTTTTTATGTTGCTTTGATATATATTTTATAGTGGAAAGGTATTTTAAAAAGTATAGAAGATAGTCTTGCATATCCATATAAACTTCCATTATCCATGCTTTGCTTTCAATCAAGATCTTATTTTTAATTTGATGTCATTTTTTCTTGAAAAATATTTATATTCATATATTCATTATATTAATATAGTTATATGTGACTATAAAGAGAAAATATTTCCTATTTCTTTTTTTTTTTTAATTTTTTTTAAAATTTTTTTTGGTTTTTCTCTGGTACCAGGAACCGAACTCACGACCTTGCGCTTGCCAGGCAAACGCTTTGCCGCTGAGCTAAATCCCCAGCCCCTATTTCCTATTTCTTTTATTGCAATTCTGTTAGTGGCAGTTTATTACATTTTATTTCTTTGAAAATGTCTTTATTTTGGGTATTCAATTTTGAAAAGTATGTTCACGAATGTACATTCTTCACTGACGTATTTTTGCTCCTCTCAGCTCTTCCTTTGCTCCCCACCCTCCACTGTTGCTGGTGAGAAGAAAGCAATCATTTCCATCCCTTTTCCTTCTCAAGTGTTACTTCTCTTTATTCTGGTTTCCAGAAGTTTCTCTGTCTTTGTTTTTCTCTCTCTGTTTCGCTCTGTCTTCAGCGATTTGATCATGACGTGTTAATGTGCTCTTTTCTTATTTATTCTGCTTGTAGTTTGCTGAGTACATTAGATTTTTACATTGATTTTTATATTTTTTTTACCAAACCAAAAAAGCTTTTCGAATTGTCTCTTTAAAGTTTATTTGGGCTCACTATCTCTTTTCTTTCCTTAGGAACTCCAGTTGTAATTATGTCTCACTTACCTCCATCCTGCATTCAACTGTCAACATTTCTCTCTTTGCATGCAAATTGTGTAATTCTTTTTATCTACCTTTGAGTTCATTGCTACTTTGGTCCGTTATAGTGACTTAACATACTATATTTTCAGTTCTAAAATTTATACTTTCATATGTTTTGTTTTACAATTTTCTTATGTCCTTCTATGAGATTTATGTACCCATTAAAACTGAGGTCTTTCATTTTTTTAATGCCAGAAAATTTATCTTCCTGTTTAAAAATATGTCTTCCTGTTACACTTTTCTCACTTTCAAATAATATTTTTCTTTTAGATTCTTAAAATATTTACTTCCTTGTTAATTTCTGGAAAATTTCTTAATCTTTTCTTATAACTACGTCAGATGCACAGGTCCTCTATTCATTATATTTTTTCTGTCTTTCCTTTACATCAAATTATTTCTTTTAATATGATCATCATGTTTATCCCATTTCTTCATTAACATGCTCTGATATTTCTGCTTCCCATGCTCTCCCCAGTCCCACCTTTAAGTCATTAGAATGATTGGTACCTGGGAAGAGGAAGTCTTCTCAGATTGCACTCAAAAAGCCCTGGGATTTGGATCAAAGTAATGGATATCCAGTTCTAATTTTTTGCCCAATTTCATGTCTCAGCAAGATTTTTCCAAAGATTTTGGCAATTGGACCCATTTCTGCCACAAAGCAATGTGGCAAATATGTCCTGTAGCATATGAGAGAATAACAAAAGCTGATTTTAAAACTGATTTTCTGCCATTTATGCTTTTACAACCTGCCTAGTCACCTTCTGCACAGCACCTAAACATTCCGCCCCCTGTTCAAAAGTGCTTTGTCTCCCTAAAAGAGCTTTTGCTGGCATTGGTGTTGTTTTCTAGATTTTCATGTTTTCTTCTGTAATTTCCCTAGGGTTGATTTTCGACAACGAAAATAACTTCACTTTCTTCTTTCTGAAGAGTATCACATGCCTTTGTTTACATATATTTGCACCATAGCTACCACATTTCGTGGAGTGTGAGCAATATATAAGTGTCATATTCCAGTGCTTTAAAATATAGAAGTTTAAAAATTGTTCATTTAAAAACTATATAAGTGATTTCATTTATAAGCAAGTATAAGCAATATACAATGAATCCTTTCAAGTGTGTAGTCAAATCCCAGTTTCTTAAAAGTTTTTAGTAGTTTTTAAATTTACCAATTTTAAATTTTTTTTATTTACCTAAAAATGTCTTTATTTGGGGGATTTATCTGCTTTCCTTTGGAAATTTAGCTTTTCAGTATTTGTGGTACTCTTTCTTCTATTTTGGCTACTCTTTTTTCTAAAAGAGTCCAAGTTTCTCTCAAGCTAAGCGCATAGTTTCCAAGCTAGGCTCCATAAATTTTTCACATGTGATGAAAGCCTCAGTGCTTTTCTAGATGAAGATTTACGATGTTTACGCTCTGGGCTCATACAGAGGAGTGAATGACTTTAGCTAGAGAGAACGTGATTTTAATCAGTTGGGTTAATTGATTGTTTATGCTAAGTCCTGTGACAGAGTAAAGTTGATATTTACTGTTAATTGTTGAAACTTGCATTTATGACCAGAGAATAAAATAATTTTAGTGTGATTATGTATGGATGATCAAGGCAGTAGGACTCATATATGTGGTGTACTTTGAAATGTAGCTTTGGTGGGATATTTACCTCTAATGTATTACTAGTTTAGAGTGCCATATGTCATCTTTATTTCTTATTAGTCAAATATCTACAAGACTGTAAGCACTGTAATACTATTTTTAAATAGTGTCATTACCTGTCTTTACCCTTAGGCAGGTAATGACAGAAATTTTCATTCCTTAGGTTATTTTCATGTGTCATCCCCTTACCTAGCCTACTTTCCATGCTAGCCAGTATTCCAACTTCGATGCCTATTACATCCTTGCTTTATTTTATTATTTCAACCTATATATCTGTTTCTAAGCAATATATTATTGAAGTTTGCCTGTTAAAAATGTGAGTCAAACTGGAAGTATTCTTGTATGAGTTCAGATTTAGCTTAACATTATATATTTTATTTTAATTTATACTAATGCAAGCAGTTGAATTTATTTTCACCTAATAAACAATTTTAAAATGAATATAATATTTAATTATCTATTCCATTCCTTATGCCATTTAGTTACTGGTCTTTTGTAATACACACAATGATGCAGCAAATATGCCTTTGGGTCTTCATAAAAGCAAGAATTTCTCTAGTGAGAACCCCATGATCATAAGCCCCAGTTTACTGGGAAGTGCCAAACTTGAAACAATTATTTCATCATTTCTTATATCGCCTTATTTTTTTTTCCCCAGTCATCTCACCTATGTTAAGAGTTGATGTTTTCCTTAGTCTAGAATGACTCAAATAAACAATCAAAACAGAATTTACCTCTTATCACTATTTATCACTTGGGCTATCTCCAAATCAAAGTTCTAACAGAAAAAAGTATTGCATAATTATACATGATTCGAAAAATCAATGCATGGCTAATTAGGCCATCTTGACATTCTTTATCAGAAATAAATGACTGCTTAATTTATTCAGCTATAGCAATTGATTCTGAAAACAGACAGCTAAATTAGATACTTTGCATATTTAAATGCTTCAATCATATTTCCTTTCCGTGATCACACAGACATGTTGTTTCTACAAAGCAGACCAGAACATTTGTACAAAATCATAATTTGGTTTATGGATTTTCACACTAAAAGACAAGCTTTGCTGGCAGAGACTTTTCACCTACAAGTTTGTCAAGGAAGGCTATGTGGAAAGATAAAATTCATAAAATTATCTTTACATATTCATTAAGTCATCTATGAATTTGGTTTCTTTTTCACCTTTCTTTCTTCCTTCCTTTTTTCAGGTACTAGAATTTGTGTCTAGGGTCTTCACATTTCAGGACTTTTTTATTTTTGTTTTTTGAATTTTGAGACAAGATCTAAGTTGCCTAGACTGGCCTCAAAATCACAAGCTTTCTACCTCAGCCTGTCAAATAGCTGAGAGTAAGGGCATACCTCTTCGAGCTTAGCAGATTTGGCTTCTTGACACTTGTATTGCAGTGTCATGTATTATAGTGTATTGCAGCTCCACTTCTCTGAATATTTCTGTAGTAAATTAGCACACTTTGTTCATCACAGAATTCATTTAATTTGAAGTTTCACTACCAGATTAACAGCATTTTCAATATGGAGGACAGAAAATGATGTTAAATGTACACTTATTTTAGCTACTCCCAAATTGCATATTTTATCCATATAATTGCATATTATTTTCATTATTAATAAAAACTTTAATTTAAATCCTGGTCAAATTCAGATTTTAAAGATTCTAATATCCAGCATCTGATCATGAGTGGATACTGTCAAAATGTGTGACATATAAATATCTGCAAGGATATAGATGTTCTAGACATTGAACACATATACCCTTTGTGTCAAATCCTTGTGTTTTCGGCAAATAAAGTTTTATTGGAATACAACCATGCCCACTAAGTGACATATCTCCCATGGTTGATTTTGCTTTTTAATAGAGTTGAGAAGTAATACAGAGACCCTAGGAGCCACAAAGCGTACATTTATTATCTGATTCTTTGCCTGCATGACTACATCACAAATGTCATACAATCTGAAGGAATTCCTTACGGAAATTTGAAAAGTGCATAATTATGCATTTCTGGATATTAAACTTCCTTTTATAAAAGTTAGTAGGGTGATTTTGACTGCTGTATCAAATCTGACCTATAATTGGTTTTAACATCATAGAGGTCATTTGCGCAGTTCAGCAAGCATTTCAATTATTTCTCCTTCTAGCACATAACGGGGCTCCACTTTTTTTTCTGACTTAATAAAGGCTAGCAGTGTAGTTTAACCTGGTCAAGAAAACATGTGCAGAAATTATACATTCTTTTTCTGGGCAGAATTTCTAGCAACAAGTGCAGAACACCCAAACTTGTTTTTTACACTTTAAGGACTGTATTCATAAAGCTTCTTTTAGCTAAGCCACTTGCTGATGTGATAAGATAATAAGTGATAAATACTGTTTTAAGACATTGAGATTTTGGGACTGTTTATTACCAGGAACAAAACCAAGCCTATCTTGACTGACACATGAGTTGGTGCAAGAGGTGGAATTTTGCCTTTATCATAAATGGTAAATGGCAAGACAATATGATAGACAGTTACAAAACACGTAGTAAGATTCTCATCTATAATAACACAAAAGCAAATAATGTGTCGGTGGGCTTATAGCTTTAAAGATGAGAAAGCAATGTGAATCTAATAACTTTGTGAACATATGATTCTTTTGTATGGTAATAAAAGATATATGTAAATTTAGAAAATAAATGACCAGGTTGGAAACAGTATTACAAGAGTGTAGAGGAAAATCGAGAAATATAAGGATTTATAGTAGAAAAGGTCACTGAGCAATAAGTCAAATAAAATTCAAATGAAAGTAAAAGTTCAGCATCACAGCAAAAATAAGTAAAAATGAGGAGTGTTGCACCCCAATATTAATGCTCTTGGACGTATTTAAATATTTCTAAGTAAATAATTTGAAAATTGTTCAGAAAAGAAGCTTGAGGTCTCCATGTGCCGTGTACTCTTAATACTGGAGAAGTATCTCTGGAAAAAGATTCAGGAATCAGCAGGTGTTTCATAATTCCTTATTTTCCTTACCTCCTTAACCAGAGGAGCAAGTGTCAGAATTGAGTCCCCATCAACCTCAGTAGAGTGACTATAGCATAAGAGAGGAGAATGTGTTTGCTTTCTGCCCCAGAGATTTTGTATTTCTTTGTTCCTTCAGCATAATATAGCCTATCTTGAATTCCAGTCATTGATAATCTTAGGAACTTTACCTAATCTATTTAGTGATTTCTATTGCTTTTAAAAGACACAAAAAAGAACACAGATGGTTTGTGAACATTATAGTTTTATTTAAATATTGTATTACAGTGTAATATTTTAAACGCATTTCAAGTAAAAGTTTACATTGTCTTTTAGAAAAAGACTAGTGGGAATATAAAAGCAATTAAGCAAGTTATCACTCATTACAGTGAAAAATAAACCTGGGGAACACATAAGAGTGTCAGTAAAAGAGGTGTTAAGAAAAATAAAAAAAACTTAGAATGTAATGGTTGATACACTGTGTCAATGTGAGAAGTTTATAAGTTTAACTAAGCAACTCAACAGGGAGCCGATATAAAGAAGGACAGCTCACAGCTTGCGGAGGTTTCAGACTGTAATAAACAGGATCCAAGGCAGGGTGGCATATCACAGGGGCAACAGTTCAAGATGTCAAAAGACAGCAAAAGCAACAACAGCAAAAGGTGAAGAAACAAGCCCCTTTTCCTCCCTTATACTGTATGCAGGCTAAACCCCCAAGGGCAGGGGTAGCACTCATAATGCCCATGCCATCCTTATGAGGATGTTTACAAAGTAAGGACTCTGGCTCCCTGCTGAGTCTCTTAGTTAAATCTTTAAACTTCTCAAGTTGATACAAAGTATTGGGGCTGGGGTTTTATCTCAGTGGCACAATGCCTGCCTGGCAAGTGCAAGGTCATGAGTTCAATTCCTGATACCAGAAAAAAACAAAAAAAAGAAAAAGAAAAAGAAAACAAAGTATTAACCATTACTGTCCACATCTTGTCAACTCTTCTGGCACCTTGAAGTGTTGCCTTAGTGCATGTCACCCTGCCTTGGAGCCAACTGATAATGGATTGAAACCTCTATAAATTGTGAGCTGAATAAATCTTTCCTTCCTTAATTTTGGGTGTCAGGTATTTTGTCTCAGAAACAAGAGCAATGTAACCAAGACAGAATGTAGCACCTGCAGTGAGGTCGTTGCTGTGACTATACCTGACCACGTGGCTCAAGAGTCTTTGGGAATGGCTTATGGGAAGAGTTTGGAGAGGTTTGGAGATGTCGCCCGAAAATGTAGCACTGGAGTGCCTTACGTTGTTCTGTATGAGAAATTCTTAGAGCTCAGAAGACCAGAAAGCTGATAGAAATCCTGCCAGTGAAGACCAGGTTTGGAGGGTTTCTGCTGGGAAGAACTGTACTGGGTATTAGACTCCAGGTGATGTGTGTTATGGCTTGGCAGAAAGTTTGTCTGCATTTTGATCATGTCCAGACATTGCCTGAGACAGAGATTAAGAGTGGTGGTCTAATTACTCTGGCAAAAGAAGTTTCAAGGCAATCTAATGTTGAGGTGATGGCATGGTTATTACTGGGGGGTTTAGCTAGATTTATGTTGAGAATCAAGAGCAAAGAGCCCAGCAAAATGATTTAAAATGTTGTGAGTTTGGCCAGGAGGGAAGCTCCAGTAAAACTATGTACTGCAAAGATAGAGCAGAGGAGATCTTGATTGCTGAGAAGGAACAGAAAATTATAAAAGATGGACTGAGGGCATCAGGAAGCAGCAAGTCCTATCCTTTGCAGCCTAAAAACTGCAAAAGTGAGGGACTTTGCTTTGAGGAGAAAGCCACAGAGCACCATGTTCCAGAATTGCGGCAGCACAGGAAATTTGTTCCTCACACTTGAATAAACAGAGCCCAGCAATCCAGGCACACAACCTCTACAGACAGGAGAGAGGAAAGCCTGACTACTGCTCCAGCTGGCAGCAGACCTTGGCATTATCCACATGGCGCTGGTTTTAGGTGCATGCTGAATGCAAGAGTTGTAGGTGTTAAGAAGTCTTCCACCCTAATTTCAGGAGGCCCGGGAGGCCAGGCAGTGCACCACTGAGAGGGCAGTGTGTAAAGCCAGGAGGCCAAAGCCAAAGTTGCAGTGGAGATCCCAGAAGTTCAGAAAAGCCAGGAATGTGGATCATATAAGGAAATCTGCAAGGAGGGAGCAAAGCCAAGCCAATAGAGAAGCCATGGGAGCTTCAGCTTCAACCACCAGAAGTGATGTAGGGGAGGAACCACACAAGCCCTTTGGAGCTCACAGTTTGCCACAGATTGCCTCCAATGGTGCACAGGATAGAAGTACAGGATTTAATGTTTGTCCTTCTAGATTTTGGACTTGCTTGCTTTTAGACTCCTTTGTGTTCCCCTGTTCAATATTTTTAGAATGAAAATGTTTACCTTGTGTTATTGAATGTTTGTCCTATTAGATACAAATAATTTCACAGAATATCATCTCAGACAAGTTTACTCTGAGACTAAGACAAAAGGAGACAAAGCAAATAGAAAACTTTGTTTTCATTTGTACAGGGGTTTGTAGCTAAGAGTTTGCCTTACATTTGTAGATGGCTTGGGATTTGGACTTTACAGCGATGCTGAAACTGTTTGGACTATGGCAACTCCTGTAGATGAGATGTGCACAAGTCTTGGGGAGGGGCACCAGGGAAGAATGTTACGGTTCTAATGCAATATAATGTTATTAGACTTCACATTGGTTCTTAAGGATTGTTAAACCTGTGTTATAATGTTCAAGCTTTTAAATGATAAAGACAAACATGTCTTTATATATGGACACTGGTTTAAAGAAATATTTCTGGTTGCCAAGGTGACCAAAGGTGGATTGTAATGGTTGATAAATTATATCAACTTGAGAAGTTTAGAAATTTAACTAAGGGACTTAATAGAGGGTCAGGGTCCTCACTTTGTAAACATCCTCATCCTGTGCAAGAGGAGGGCATGGAGGTGATGTGGGTGCTATACTTGCTGGAGTGGAGTGGAGTCTGCCTACAATAAAGGATTACACTGTGACTGATGACTTAAGGGAGGTTCTAAAGAAGTGGATTTGCTCTAGATTGGATGTGTTCAGAAACGCAGACAATTTTAAATGGGTTATCTCAATAAATCCTATCTACAGAGAGCAGAGAATAGAAAAAGGATTAAATTGTAAATGGGTAGCACTTATTCATTTTGACCAAGAGAAGGAGTGTTTGGCACTTTGTAGATGGCATAGTGATGCTATTTTTCTCTCTTCATAGACAAAATTATGAAGTGGTCTTGCTTTGTCTCCTTTTGTCTTAGTCTCAGAGTAAACTTGTCTGAGATGATATTCTGTGAAATTATTTGTGTCTAATAGGACAATAACTGGGCCTAGCTCTCAATGTTTAAAAAATTTAAATTTAAAATACCATATTATGAAGTTCCATCAAGAAAATAGCTGTGATTCTGTTTTTAAGACTAAATATCAATAAAATGATTTTCAAAGAAGGGGACAAGTTTTCTTCTTTATATTAACAATGAAAGAAAAATATAGGGTTTATATTGTATATTTTACTGTGTTTGGTCAAGTTCATTTTTTTAAGACAGTGAGAATACTACCACTGATATTTCCTGTGAGAACTCCTGAGCTCAACATTGCGGAGATGCTTGGGTCCTGGGCTACCTGACCTCAGTCCCTGGTATAACAAATATGACTGAAACTATAGCAGCTTTCTTTCCCTCTAGATAAATATTAAATAGACCAAAATGAAATGGAATCTAATCCAGAGTATTCAAATTAAATAATTAATTTTTGCTTTGGTTACAAGATGGTGTCAAAATCCGAAAGTGAGAATTAAAAATTATGAAGGTTTATTTTTTTAAAGACATAGTACTACAAATTGCTCCAATGTACTTGGTTTCTTTGAAAACATTTTGTACCAACCTTAAAATGTACCCACAAACACATTGTTCTCCCTTAAATGTCATTTAAGGAATAATAAATGATAAAAATAAGCAAAACTCTACCAAAATAAAGATAACTGTAACAGAACTTTCCATGGACAAAATAGTTGAATAATTTTCTGGAAAATAGAAAGTAAATTTATAAAAAGAAGATCTATCTTGGGAGCAGGAAATAAAGTTGCTGGATAAAATACAGGAAGCACCTTTAAGCTTTAATTTTACAGAAATGCAAAAGGTTCAGTATAGTATCCCAAATATAGCATGAGTATATTTATCCAAAAAAAAAAAACATTCAGCAACATAGGAATGTACAATGTGGTATTAAATGTATTTTTAAAATTTTTATTTATTATATTTTTAAAAAAATCATTTGACAAATCTAAATAGAAGAAAATTACTATTCTGAGAGAGAATTGTAAAGGCAATGTACTCATCTCAAATAAAAGGTTATCCAAAAAGTAACACTAGCAAATAAAGCAATCTTGGAAATGTAATTGCAGAAATACAAAGCTCTATAGGGGATGACTGAATGTAAAAGAGAAATTGTTTCAGACTATGACAAATACTAGGTAAAAAAAAGAAAAAGAAAATTAAGGTCAAGGGGAAGGATAGGTAAACTTTGACCCGTGGCCTAAATCTGGTCTACTGACTCTATCTGTTTGCCTCAGAAACACTACTCAAGAGAAGTGGCATCATGAGCAGCAGAAACCAAGCCAGCGTTTCTCTATCTGGCCCATTCCTCTTCCCCTTCCTGCTCCTGGCTTCTTACAGCTGGCAGCTGTGCCCTTGCTCAAGTTATGGACTGATTGCCACCTACCTGTAGTAGACTCTGCAACTGGCAGCTACTAAGCATGAATCTCAGAGGAGGACTCACAGACTTGACAAATTTCTTCACCTCCAACTTCTAGTTCAGATGACAGACAGACCCTAGTCACTGAGGTAGCACTGTAACTGACCCCTGCCACTTCCCCTACGTTGCTGTCTCACTAGAAAGTGACTGTTTGATCTTCATCTCAAAACGTCTCCACCATCTGACTACTCGATGCAACGCATGCCTGCCATTCTCTGGTGCCCATTATGAGCAAATAAAAGTGGGCAGAGCACATTTTCTTTCACTAGGTTACCACCTACATACTTCCTTTGATGTTGCCACTTTGCTAAAGAAAGTCACAACCAACTATAATAACAATTGGAAATATTGCCATGCAGGGATATCTGACACCTATTTTTGTCTTAAGCAAGAAGTTGTACCATGAAGGTGACAAATAATACATCTTTAAAAAGCCACAAAGAGAGAATTATTTAAGAATGATAATTCAGCCATAAGCCTGCATTCCTTAGTTCAACAGTGACAGAGGACAGAAGACTCTGGAGGGCAAGTATCTTCAAAGAAATATTCCATGGGAAAATTAGTACAATTAGAAATTGGAAAAAAAATGAGAATATATTAAATGTATTTGGAGAGGTTAAAAGAGTAAAAATTTATTTGAATTTGACACGAGGCTCATTTTAAATTGAGTTAACATATCTGAACTACAGATAAATCAATGCCAGCCTGGTGTAGTGGTTTTGTGCCAAGAAAAATATACTGTCAATATAATTTGACATTGTTTATTCCTTTTGTAACTTTCATAATCAGGCACTAGTAATTCGGTGAAGAATGAAGTATAGCCATATCTGTAAAACAAAATAAAGTTCCTTACATTATAAATCTCTCTGTGAAGGAAGAGATTTATAACATCAACTGAATGTAGACTAAACCACTAGAAACCAAAAAAGTACAAAAAAAATAGGAAAACAGAAGTTTCACTCAAATTCTTCAAAGATAGAAGAGGCTGTTTTGTACCTAACATCTGAGTGATTCAAAGACGGAATATGAAAAGGTTGGAGAGAAGCATGCTTAATACTACATTATCAGTACCCATAAGCTTTGCAAACCTTTAGAGAAAATAACCGCCTGCTTTCAAGGACAGCAACTTCAAAAAGAGATATTCTTACTGATGCTATTCAAAATGATCTTTTAAAGAAGTACATACCATGGTAACAGCAACAAGAGCTGTAAGTGGAAATTGATCACTGTGTTAGAAGCATACAGTAGTTATTAGTTAAGTTTCATATTGCTCTTACAATGATCCTAAAAAGTAAGATTTATGATTCCGATGTTCTAAGTGATAAAACTAAGGCTCTGAGAACAATATGTTACCCAGTTTTAAATAGACTGCAATAAAGAGAACCAAGATGTAAATTTAAGATTATAATGGTAGCCACAAGACTCAATATGCAATCAAACTGAAAATATACCTGTGATACTATAACTTAGATCAACAACTTCTGCAGCAACCATTCTGAAAAAACCAGACCACATCCTCTCCACCAGTCATCTCAGAATGATCCAGGCTTGGTCAGTGATTGCTAGCTTCTGTTTGCTCCCTACTGTCCTTTTCGTTCTGCTTAGGATCAACATGAGAAAGCACACTTGTTCCGCAGACCAACCACACAGAATGTTCTACTTCTAGCTCATGCACTTCCAACTTTCCCGGGCCAATAATTTTCTGTCAGAGCACACCTGAAACCTTCTCTTTTTTATCATGAGGTTTTCTCACTTCCCTACAAGCTTGTGAGTTTTTGCTAAATAGGAGTGCTGCCAGCTAACATTAATTTGCTATAGCAAGCTCTGTTCTCAAAGATGAGTTTTTTTATTTATACATAACAGATAATGTAATTTCATCTACTATGCAGGAAGGCTTAGATTTAAGTGCAAAAATTATTTGGTAGCTTTATTAAAACTTGTTTTTGGAGAGCAAAGCCATACAGGCACAAATCTAAAAGAAAAAACATTTTGAGGGATTTCCCCCACTCTAAGTAACTTGAGCTTGTAAAGTATGGTAAAATAATGATGCAAATAGCTACCCTAATCTTTAAATTAGGTTGCAGTCAGCATTCATACTTGGAAGGAAAAATCCTGAGAAAAGAATCCCTTATGTTTTACTCCTTGGTTCATTTCTGCTTTGGCTGTCATTATAGATCAAAAGCACGAGCAGTTCCCGCAGGCAGCTGCAAAGGGCTTTCTAATCTATCGTGGTATTTCTTTTGCAAACAGAATAAAACACATTAGGAATGAAAAGCAAGCACCTAAAGACTGCCAGCAAAGGTAAGGATACGGGAGCATGAAGGAAGGCGAGGGGATCATGAAGGAAGATGTTTAACCTAGAACCATTGTGTTAGGTGTGACTCAGACAAACTAGAAGCATTTCGGTCTCCTCCAACCTATCCTAGTACTTAGGTTTAGATCAAACTACCTTGGGCCATTGAGCATTTGATCTGTTTTCAATGTAGCCAGTATCCAGTTCTCAATCGATGTCTCTCTGAAAATCATCCCTCTCCAGAAGTGGTGAGATGTTCTCCAGAAGGGAAAGCACAGTCTTATTTCAAATGAAACATGAAAAATTGGATTATACAAAGTTTCTTTTCTACACTACTCCCACAAGCTTATTATGCTGGGAACATATGATCTGAAAATATTTCTAAATGTTTCCATTGTTCATCATAAAACCATGTGTTCAAAGAAACATAATTGAGCTATTTTGCTTTTCACAGGAAGCCATCTAAAGCCTTACGCAGATTTCCATATTCTACTGCAATGCAGACATGTGGAATGCCAAGCCTGAGAGAGGGCCACAGAATTACATTTCATTGTTAATCTCACATCAGCAAAACATTTTAAATGGCACATCCTATTTTTTCTCATCATCCCACCTCCATACCAATGCCAAAATGTGGAATGTCTTTGGTCTACAGTCTATTTATGTCACATTTGACTTTAGAATACCCTCTGCGCAGTTCCGGTTTTAGTGATAGGATTTGAAGTAACGAGCAGGGTTTGGGTTGCATTTCTGGGATAGTGTACTACAGAAATTCCCATCCTTCTGACAGGTTGGAAGCTACTTTGGTGCCTGCCTGGCCTTTAAATACCTTCTTCCCTGGCAGGCAACCCACAGTATCTATTAACATGCTGCTCTTTGCTGGTACCAACTAATAAAGCTCGAAGAACTGAGAAAGCCACAGATTCTAAAGTTCTTTCTTCAGGTTTGTTTGGCAGGTGAAATTTCCTACTAGTATCACAGAGCAGTTCATCTCAGTAGTGACAGATCACTTGAAACATCTCCATAAGTAATTATGATTGTAAAAGTTTACAGTTCAAACACCTATTTGCAATCAATCTGTTCACTGTTAAGGATTCAAGGTGACATTCTGAATAGCTCCTCAAGCCTCAGTCAGTACTTATGGGATGACAAAGGCCAGTGAGCACCTCTTCGTTCTGGAAGGGCATCATACCTCAGACACCTACAGCAAGCCTGTACGTGTAACCTGAACTTTTTAGTAAGAATGTTGTTACCGAGGCTGGGTAACTTAGGAAGATTCACCAGAGCCGTTGATTTTTTATTTTACAAACTTATTCTCTAACCTTGAAATTTTCATTTCTTTTTCTTTAAAAAAAAGTATTTTAATTCTCTGGACTCCCTTCTCCTCCCCGTCCTCTGCCTTCTTGCCATCTTTCCACAGCCTTACATTCACAAAGGACCCATCTTCCTGCTTCCAACTGTCTGTCTTTTATTTTGTTTTGTTACAATTATTTAGATGTTGCATTTCTTATATTGGCAAGTCATGCAATATTTGAGTTTATTGTCTAATCTATTTTACTTAACATTATGGTCCCATATTATTTCTAATACTTATTTTGTCAATGTCTGGATATTTTAAAAATTGATAGATGCTGACATAGAGGAAAAAATTCCCAACTTGAACGATATCTGGGACGAGTTCATGTTCTCTAAAATTGAAGCATGAATTTTAGGAACAACGGAGGTTAAGGGCAGAATATATTTATTGAGGGAAAGAAAGCCTCTGTCCAAGAGAGGGAAGGAAGGGGGCCCCAGTGGGTTGCCTAGGACCCTGCCTTTTCTAGAGACTTTTACAGAACAAAACCACTTGGTGAGGCGGGTCCAAGGTAGAAAAAATGGGAACTCGCTTGGGGGGCATGAGGTGGGACAAAACTACGGTCAGCCAATAAGATTGCAAGTATAATTGCTCAGATAAAATTGATTAAATTGGAATCAAATGGGGAAGTGAGTCGTGTAGCAAGTAGGCATGAATACAGAACAGGGACTTTTCCTGTCAGGGGATGGGCTAGTGACTCTTCCTGTTTTTTTTAATGTGATTGCTACCCGTTTAGAATATCAAGCCCTGAGGTCCATCCCTAGGAAGTATGTGGGCACATCTGTTTAATCTTTTGTCCACAGCTGGAGGTGTCTGTCTCCCTCACAGTTGCAAGGTGTCTCATCTTCAGCACTGGCTCCTTCGGGGGCCTGGCCCTGGATGAGTCATGCATATGTTCTAAATTGAATATGAAGAAAAAAATGTCCAAATTTCTCATTGGCTGCAAATTAGTAAAGTTATAAGAAGTGAAAAATATGGTCAGACAGAATTTCATCCTGAAATCCCAGAAAATGGGAATTCTTAAGAGATACAGGAAGAAGTAAGGGAGGAAGAAATATTTTTAATTTTTCTATCTAACTCAGCACCTATAACAATACCATGATTAAAGAGTTGTCCACAACCATGGGCTAGGATTTATCCCATGCCTATCTAAATATTATTTCAAAGCCAAAAGTTTTATTTGATTAATAGGCCTATATTAATACTGAGTCACTGAGAAAATAATTTTTTACATGAAATTAAAATTTTCGAAACACTAGGAATTTTTATAAAATTTTTCTTTTTTTTTCATACTTGTCTTCCTCCCTTACTTCTTCCTGAATCTCTTAAGAATTCCCATTTTCTGGGATTTCAGGATGAAATTCTGTCTGACCATATTTTTCACTTCTTATAACTTAAGTAATTTGCAGCCAATGAGAAATTTGGACATTTTTTTCTTCATATTCAATTTAGAACATATGCATGACTCATTCAGCCTTAAGTCCTTTCATGCAGAGCTCAAAATTAAAGCAGTTTAGGGTTTTTGAACTTCAGTTTTAATAATGCACCATTCACTATAAGTGTGCTCATTTAGAGCCATTCCTTTCCGTACCTCATAATCAGGGACATCTTGCTATAAATTAATTTTGCACACTACCAATGCTAATTTATTGTGAATACAGTGTGATAATGGGAAAAAATAGAGTAGTTACCATGTGCATAGGCTAAAACAAACTAAAGAACAAAAGTCATATTTGTCTTCACTTTTCTGTTATTTATTCATTTCTTAAGCATCATATACTACAAAGATCCAACTTTGGGTTGTTTTATCCCTTTTTTGTGTGAGACAGGGTCTCACTATGTGGTTCAGGATGGATTTGAACTCACTGTGTAGCCCACGCTGGCCTTGAACTCATGCTGATCCTACTGCCTCAGCCCTCCTAGTGCTGGAGGTCTTATTCCTTCTTAAATTAGCAATTTCAGATGTGCAGAAACTTTTCAATAAGATGAGATCCCAGTTGCTGATTCTTTGAAGTATATCCCCTCAGTTTGGTTTTTGTTCGTGAGGTCTCTGCCTACCCCTATGTCTTCAAGATGTTTACTTCCAGATGTTTCTCTTCCAGTAGATTTAGTGTTTCTGTTTTAATATTTAAATCTTTGATGCATTATGATTTGAGTTTCATGCATGGTGAAAGACATGGGTCTAGATTCAGTCTTGGAATGTGGTGATCCAGTTTTTCCAGCACCATTTATGAAGGAGGCTATCTTTCTTCCAGTGAACTTGTTTGGCCCCTTTGTCAAAGTAAGTTGGCTAAGTGTGTTTGTGCTTGTGGCTGCACCTTGCAGTCTGTTCCATTGAC
>NW_004955424.1:25975634-25994230 GCF_000276665.1 Chinchilla lanigera | reverse complement strand
TAGAGGTCCCATTCAACCCAGCTATTTCCCTTTTGGGTATTTTTCCAGAAGAACTACAAACATCATACCACAGCAATATATGTGCACACATATTTATAGCTGTCAATTTGTAATAACTAAATCATAGAATCAACCCAAATGCCCATCAGCTGAGGAATGGATAAAAAAAGATGTGATATTTTTACATAATGGAATAATTCTCAGCTATAAAGAAAGATTAACTTGAGGCTTTCATAGGTGAATGGATGCAACTAGAGTTCATAGTCAGAAGCAAAATAAATCAGACCCACATTTGTAAGTATCATATTGTCTCACTAGTGTAAGAACCTGAAAGAGTGAAAAAAATCTGAAGAGCATAGTGGATATTATGAAAGGAAAAGAGACTGCTCAAAGGGAAGGAACAACTAATATGGGGAAAAAAGAGGAAAAGAAAGAAGGGAAAAATATGTATTATACATATATATATATAAATTATATGTATATGTACACACAGGATAGCTGAGAGAGTTGTACTACTGACTTTTATTGCTTTATTGAAAGGAACAGTTAATGTTTAATTGTTTGATCAATCCTACATGCCCATATTTGTTTCATTTAGTAACCAATTTGAAGATAACAATATGTAATACAATAACTATTGTTAGTTTCCTGTCACCTTGCCTGAAATTCTGATTGCTTCTATTGTTTGGGTGTTGTTTTGTTTATGTCTGTTTGTTAATGTGTTTTTGTTCTTCTATCTTTAAAATAAAAATAAATAAATAAATTAGCAATTTTAGCTAATGTGTAATTTAACCATAGTAGCTAAAATATATAATATTATCTTTCCCCACCAGGACAATACCTTCCACGGTAGTTCCATATCCATATTTTCTACTGCTTATTTTAATTTTCATTGAAACTATTAGATCAATAATTTTTCAAAGCTGCTCTAGTGATTTACAGAAAACCAACATTGGCTCAATTTTTCCTGATCTACACTAATGCTTACCATTCCTCTTTTTTTTTTTATTCCACTGGCTATACACTTGTCTTAATTTGTATTTCTTTGGAGTCTAATAAAAGTGTTCAAATTTTATACTGCTTATTAGCCCTTTTTGTATCTTCTGGGATATATTTATTCACATCCTTTTCCATACTTTTAAATTATAATTAATCCCAGTCTTCATTCTTTATTTGAGTTTAACTAGAAAATTTAGCTCTTTAAAAATTATTTGCAAACATTTTATTACAGTTTTAGCACTGTAATTTACTTTATCTGCATTGTGTGTGTGAATTTTGACATAAATGACATAGTTTTGTCATTTTGTCATTGACAAATGACATAGTTTTCCTCTTGAGTGTGGAAAAGTGAGTTCTTATTACTATTTTTTTCTGTAAATAAAGCAGAATGACATATAGATTTAACTCAAAGGACATCTAATGTAACTTGTCAGAGGGGTGAAAGAATGGAAAGGGAAATACGAAGCTGGCAAACTCCTGAAAAACTAATTGCAAAGTGTTGCGTCATGCAGGTAAAGCAACACGAGCCAGATAGCAACCTGTGATGATTCGTTTGATTCATCGTCTTTCTGACATCTAACACAGTTTTCAGACAAGCCCTCAGGTAGTAGTTGCAGAAAGACTGGATAAACTTGAGGGACTTTAGAGTCATAGAATAATGTAGAAGATTACGAATGTTATCCTCACCTCTCTATTCCTTTTGTTTTCCCTAAATAATATTCTAGGCTCAACTCTGCCTCTGTACTCAGCCCCAGTTCAGCTCCCAAGGTCAGTCTTGATGCGAGTCATGAAGAGCGAAACCATCCTTGCTCTGCACCTTAGCTCAGTATCCTTATTAATAGAGATCATCTAGCCCTAGCAGATGTGCCAATTCTGACCACCCAATTCCTTTCTTAAACTTAGTTCCCAGCTCTATGCCAGCACCCACTTTTAATTGTGCCAGCACTCTTCATCTGCTTTTCTGCATTGGTTACTGTTTGTAACTTCTGATTCTGTTGTTTACTTAGTACTCTTGAGGCACATTTTATAATTCAAATGTGTTCTTATATTAAATCTCTGGAAGCAAAATTTTCCCCATAATCCAACAGGTTAATTCAAACCAGTTACACTGGTGGTGAAGAGTCATATTTACCTGGCTATATGTCTAAAAATCTATTTGTCAAGCTATTATATCCAATCTTGTGCCTAATGTATCTATCATGAAAATACCTCTTACATGCACATGTGCACACACACACACACACAAACATATATACACAGCCTCTTACCCATTAGAGGCCTGAATTGCACACTGTTTTTATTCAAACATCTGGCAGTATACAAAAGGAAACATATTCTGTGACACACAACTCTTTTACCTATAATATGATATCCATAATCAACAGGCAATTCTATGCCCCTATATCCTTCATCTTTCTCAGTTACTCTAAATAACTGACCAGGGCTGGAGATATAGCTCAGTGGCACAGTGCCTGCTGGCAAGTGCAAGGTCATTTCCCAGTGAGTTCAATTCCCATTACCAAAAAACAAAACAACAACAACAACAAAACTGACCATATTCTATCTCAGAGTGATAGAATATTCACATCCCATGCTCACATGGATATCAATAAGTAATACAGAACAATGAAAAATAGCATAACATTGGAGTGAAATAAACTAGGTCTAAGTTCCCCTAATCAGTTGTAATAGAATAATGGCCCCTCTGATATGTACATATCCTAAGATACATACTAGCCAACCTTCTTGTTGGCATGATGAAATACCTGATACCTACAACTTTAAGGAGGAAAGGTTTGTCTCAGAGACATGGGGAACTCAGACCATGATCCGCTGACTCCGAGTAGAAATGGCAAGTGGGAGGGCTTGGCAGAAGAAAGCCATGAGGGCCGGGGATGTAGCTCAGTGGCATATGTACTTGCCTGGCAAGCCTGAGGTCATGAGTTCAATTCCCGGCACCAAAAAAGAAAAGAAAAGAAAAGAAAGCCATGAAACTCATAGAAGTCAGGAAGTAAAGAGTGAAGGGAGGAGCTAGAGCCAAGATCGTGTTTTCAGGTTATGTTCCCACTGACATACCACTCCAACCAGGCCCACTGCCTAGTAGCACATGAAAACATCCATGTATCCTCGGATGAACACAGTAGCTCCATAACCAGTTGCCATCCAAAAGCCCCACCTCTAAACACAAGACTTTTGGGGAGCATTGCAGATTTAAACAGTACCATTCCTTGCCTGGTCCCTGAAAGTCTCATATCCTTTTCATTATGCAAAATGCATTTAGTGTACCTCTCAGCATCACCAAAGTTTTAACATTTGCAGCGTAGCTAAAAGTCCAAGTCCAAAGTCTCCTTTTAGACTCAACACTAATTCTCTGCAGTCAGTCCCTGAATAACTGAACAAGAAAGTTAAATGCTTCCACCACACAGTGGCACAGGGTAAACACCCCCATTCTAAAGGGAGCAATGAGGAAAGAGAAAAGAAACAAAACAAAGCAAGATCAAAATCCAGCAGTGAAAACCATTAAATCCTGCAGCTGCGTCTTCAGCAGTGCGGGCAGGTTTTGGGGAGCTGTGTGCTCCAGAGTGCTTGGGCTGTTTCCCACACAATCTGTCCAGTGGCGGCCCGCATGGCCTCAGCTCTGGTTGGCTCTGCTTACTGCCTGCTGTAGTTTTCCACAGCAAACAATCCACATTCCCAGTCTCCAACTTGCTAGAATCTCAAGTGAGAAAGAAGAAGTCCGAGCTGTTAGTGTTCAGATGTGCAAAGTGTGAAAGGACCAATCAGTTTTGCAGGCTTTGACAACAGGGGACCAAGGAATTAGATGCCTCTAGAAGTCCAGAAAGGCATGGGGATAAATTCTCTGATCTACCAGAAAGATAAGCAGCTCTGAAGATACTTTAATTTTACTTCAGTGAAAGTCATTTGGACTTTTGACTTACTGGGTGGTAAGATAATAAATCTGTCATGCTTTAAACCACTAAATTTGTAGTAATTTGTTACAGCAGCGATGTGGCTTTGAGCAAGTAAATCAATCTTTAGTTAGCTACCGATCTTCAGTTAACTCTTAAGTCTTCTAAAGTAGAGATATTAATACTATGTTCCATTAAATTTAAGACTCCATTACTTGTAATAAATGCAATTAGCTGTAAATAGGTGAAACACTATTTATAAGTATTGTCAGTTTAACCTGGAATTCAGCTTTCATCACACCTAATACCTTTGTGTTAAACAGAGTTGAAGAGTTCTTTCAGACTTATTTACACTTAGCTTAGTACATCAAACTTTTGCATAAATAAAGCAAAAATTCAAAGTAGTTATTATTAAGAATCTTCATTTTCAATGTTTAATTTTTCTGAGCCACATTATAACTCAGAGTCTTAGAAGTTAGGGTTCTCTAGAGGAAAAGAACAAACAGACTCAGTGCAAGGGAAGGTCTTATAGATTTACAGGATTACATGTGCAATAGTACACATGGTTCTCTGGATGTTTGAGAGTCAGACGATCCAGTAGCTGCTCAGAGCAGATAGAAGCCACAGCACATGAAGGATCAAGGATGCCCCACCAGTCTGACACTGAATGCCTGGAAGCTCTCCGGAGAGTCACTAGTTTGTGCTCACATGGAAAGGCTAAAGCAACTGAAACTGATATAAACAGGCAACGGCAGTAGCAAAAGATGCACCAGTTCAAGCAGAATGGACTTTTTCAGTGCAAGCTGGTTTCTTTCTGCTTGTTCTTCTGCTTTCTGGACTGCAAACCTACTGAAATGGTTCTACCCACAACCAGGGCAAGTCTGCCTCCCTCAGTTTGCAGGCCAACATGCTAATCATCTCTAGAAATCCCACACAGACACCCAGAAATGTGATGTACTAATGTCTTAGAAATGTACTAATCCATTCAAGTTGACAGTCACAACCATCACAGATATCATGGGGTAAAAATATTCTTTCTTCCAGCAGGAACATTTATAATGTAGTTTTATTTCTGTTGGCTTCAATATATTTTTTTCAAGCCACTAGCACACATCTACAAAGCATTGGCAGGTGGAGACAAAATGTCAGCATTGCTGCTTGAATGAAGAGATTTGCAGAACACAAACTCATTCAGAGAATTTTTTAGTGCTTTTTATAATGAATAATGAATAAAGCATGACATAGTGTAAAAAACCTAAACACAAAGGTATAAAGATTTTCAAAATCTTCAGTTTTTATCAGTGTGGATACTTGTACTGTGCATTTTCTTTTCCAGCGATTTTTGGAAGGTTCATACACTCTTCATTGCTTTCAACAGTTGAATGTTCACAAAGGACATTAAATATGTAGTTAATTCTTCACTTCTGAAAGCAGGAAAACAATCACTAAGTGAGCTTACAAAAATTATAATATAGTTGCATATATGTGTATATATATATATATGCAACTATACCTATAGACATAGATGATATAGATACTTAAATTAAGATTTTCCCCTTTTCCCCATAAAGCAAGGAAAAATTAAGGTAACTAATCATTTGAATACAACTTCTTATGTAATTTGATGAATACATAGTGCAGCCATAATAAAGTGTTCTTTGAAAAAATTTCAAGGTCATTACTGAATCATATGTAGAAAGACGGTAAAAAAAAGTTTTTAAATTTGCAAAAGATACATTTTGATTGAAGGTGGCAGTCTTCAGAACTGAGGAACATTTTTTAACAACGGTTAACTAGAGAAAATAGGAAACACTGCATGTGTGGGTCTGTGCATTCTCTTTATTCTTTTCTTTATCGCCTCTAGGGTTTGTGAATTTATATAAAATTTGGTTATATTAGAGGCATATTTTTAATGCCAATCACAGCTCCACCTAAACAGGAGTTGAAAATCAGTTTATATAGATTTTTTTTAGTTTTTATATAAACACAGCTTGAGAATGTGTGACAGTGTTAGAAATAGAAGTGGTTGTTGAGTAGAATTATTTTAAGATAAACTACACTAAATGTTTTTTACTCTCATTGTCACAACTTTTTGGAAAAGACCGTCTCCAGCTTAGTTGCTGATTAAGCCAGCCAAGTGGGGTTGTAAGTAACATGCCTAAGTAGGCAAGCTAAACTACAAAGAGCCTGTCACACTGCAGCAAGTGAAAACATTCAACAGATATTTAAAGGCTGGAGCAAATCTATGCTTACTGGAAAGTTTTCAAATTCTCTCTCAGAACAAAAGCAATTTAAATTCACAAAAGAAAGTTTATCTAACAAGAATAAACCTATAATAAATTTAGGTAAAATTATTAAAATATTTTCCACAATGGATATAACTTTTCCTTGGTAATTATTTCTGTCCTTTAAAAATAACTAACCGGAGAGCGAGAGACAGAGATAGAGACAGAGACACAGAGACAGAGACATAAAGAAAGACAGAGAAACAGAGACAGAGAAAGGCAGAGATAAGACAATGAGCAAGCCATACAAACAAAATATAAAATACAGTTCATTTTTATTTAATCATTTATTAAAGTTTGACTGCTGCTGTACTTTTCTGTCTCAATATCACAGTTGACTTTGATTTTATTTTTTAGAACACACTTGCTAAGAACCTCTTTCAGTAACGTTACTAGCCAACCTGTACTTCTGTATAATAAATAAGTAATCTCACAGGTTAGCATCTCATCTAGTTATCATAAGAGTATCAGTAATAATTATGCCATTCAGAATCATTATTCATAACTGAATATTCATTTTTAAATACAAGTAAGCTTCTGGATATCACTTAAAGCTGGAATTCCGTATGTCATTACTGAATTTATACATAATTTAATTTCCATATTTATCATTTTTGGAAACAAACTGAAACAACTGGTTTTAAAAGGTGCTCATTATATACACTGAAAATATATTAACTTAAATATTTATGGAAAAAATAAGTAGACTATATAAAGGGTAAAAGAATATGTTAATTAAAATATGAAAAAATATTACCAGGTGTGGTGGTGCATGCCTGTAATCCCAGTGCTCAGGTGGCTGAGCCAGGAGTATCAAGGGGTTTGAGGCCAGCCTGGGCTACACAGTGAATTCAAGGCCAGCCTAGACTACGTAGCCAAAAATAAAACAAAATGAAATGAAACCATATTATGCACAAATTTTGAGCCAATAAACTAAAAAAAGAAAAATACATATTAAATAATGGAAAAAGTAAGGATTACCTTACATCAAAATTCTCTTTTTTCTATAAAATCTTTTACAGATCAATTTTCAAAATATTGAGCCAATATTTGTTTTAGAGCAAAACCGACAAATCTTTCAAAGAAGTTCTGAATGTATATAATGTATTTTGTAATAAAAATATGTAACAAACAAAATAATATGAATAAGAAAAATATTAAATGATTAATGATCAAGTGAGACACCACCAGCAAAAGTATCCTGCACTGTTGATTCCAATGCATTGTAGTGAAACTGAGCTTTTACACTTTTAGTCAAAATTACAGCTGAGAAAATTTTCAATTTGCTTAAAAACATGACATCCTAACTCTACTATCTCCCGGTCCTAGGCAATTTTTTGGTCTACATGTTGCCCAGAAAACTGATCTTGTTACACAAAGTTACTTTTGTAACTTGTATTTCCTTCCCTAGGTCTTTTAGTTTCCTTGTTGGTTGGTCAGAAGAAATGTAACAACTTTCAGTAGTATGTGACACACTTTATTTACTTTTCAATTATACCATTTTCCCATATATTATTGGAATAGAAACATTCTATTAAAGTAGCAGAGATTCGTATAAGGCATCTCTTTAGGCCCACAGAATTAACGAAAACTTTTGTGTGTGTTCAGGGAAAATAATACATAATGTCATCTCCAGGTTGTTAGGAGTGTTTAAAGTAAAGTCTTAAGAGAGTGAAGAAAATATTAGAAATGCCAAACTCTGCCTATTGATTCACGTATGCAGTCAAAAGTTAAACTGTAAAATAAATGCTTCAGCTTTATAATGCAAGAGAACTGCTTTAATTTTGTCTTTCCATCTTTAATAAACTAGATAATCACCAAGTTGATATGCAGACCCCAGTGGCAAGTTAGAAAAACAATAATTTAATTACATTAAATGAAATTAACATTTATAAGAAATTGTTTATAATATATTATTATAACAAACAGGTAGTTAAACTCAATTTCAAAAGTACGTATATTAAACTACAGCTATCTTTGTAGGTTAAAAACTCAGGTTTCTGTTGTTAAATACAATGTGAGCTGGGTGTGGTGGCTCACTTTTGTAATCCCAGCGCTTGGGAGGCTGAGCAGAAGGATCATTGTGAATTCGAAGCCAGCCTGGGGTGCAAAGTGAGCTCAAGGCCAGCCTGAACTGCAGAGCGAGACCCTGTCTCAAAAAGACAAAAATAAATAAATAGATAAATAAAATAAAATAAACGAATACAATGTGAGAGTTTTTCAAAAGTAAAATGAAATCATTTTTATTAATTAAAATATAAATGCTAAGGAAATCATTTGTTAGAACTTTCTGAGATTAGCAGCATCTTGCAAGGCTTGAAAGGGTCAGGACGCTGACAAAAGCAGCACATCACCACATCACCACGGAGCTACCTGCTGACTATGTAGCTATCGGTAAATGACTATGGACCACTGCACACTTACCTGGTAATACCAACATGAGCTAGAGACCAGAAACTAAGAAGATTCTAATATGCTTAATGTGCTATTAAAAGCAAAAAAGAAAAACTAAATGAAGTGGACTGTATGTGATCCACAAAGTTCAAAATAGTTTTTAGTCAGTGCAAAATAAGATGGTTGGTGCCATCCTAAAAAACATTTCCTTGTGGATTTTTATCATCGAAGGAGATAAATAGTTGTCATTCATGTAGTAGCGATGGTCTGACAGTTAAGTCGGATTATGTCAAATTAATTGCTTGCAAGATGCACAGGGGATTAGTAGATCACAGTTCTGGGTTTTCTGTGTGGGTCACAGTGGCATGGCTTTGGGTACTACAACTGGTCCCTCACTCTTTTTCTCTTTGACACCCTTTTGTCTTTTTCCTGCTGTGCTTCACAGCTGCCATGAAATAATCACCTTGTCTCCTCCACCCTTTTCTTCGATGATGTTACTGCATTAGAGTTAGTGACCGTAGGCTGAGTCTCCCAAGACAGTGAGTTAAATTAAACCCTTTCTCCTTTAAATTATGGGTTGGGTACTTTGTTCCCACAATCACAAAGCTGACTAACACAAAGACTGGTATCAGAAAAGTGGAACCATTGCAGAGACCACACAGTTTCAAAGCCCTGGAAATTCCTTGCAGGAGGAGTTTGGAAAAAATTGGAAAATTTGACTAGAGAAGTCCTAGAATCAAAGCTTGATGGGTGATTGTGGTCAGAGAACAAAGAACCAAAATGCTGATAGGAATGTAAACAGTGAAGGCCAGATTAAGATTTTAGCTGTGAATGAGGACTGTATCAGCTATTGGACTAAAGGCAATGTATGTTACACTGTGACAAAAACCAAATTGTCTGCATTTTGCCTAAGTTCTTAAACGTTTTTGGAGACTGAGATCAAGGTAGGTTCATTAATTGAGCTGAAGGAGGAAATTCAATGCAGCCCCACATTCAGGATGTGGGATGGATACTGCTGAATGCCTTTAGATAGGTTTATAGTGAGAATTGGGGACAAGTAAAGTAGAACAGAAAAATTTTAAAGCACTTACATTTTGGCTTAGGAGGAATCATGTATAAAGTTGGATTCAAAAGTGATGTGGCTGCTGGACAGATTAGGACCATTAAAATGCAACCAAGTACTTTGTAGAAGGCCATGTAGAGGGCCTCTAGAGGGCCTCTAAGAAATCTGCAAGACTCATCCACCACAGACTCAATAGTGTAAAAGTGTATTCATTTCAGAGAAACATCCTTGGAACCCCTGCTCAAGAATGGCCTCCCAGGGAATTAGTTTCCAGGATTCATTTCATAGCATTCATCCAGGTGCTCAGAGACTGCAGGAGGCATTGTTCAGACAGGCCTGGCTATTGCTCTCCCCCATAAGAGGCTAGAGTGTCATACATACAATACTGGTTTTACTAACGTGCAGAATGCAAATGTCATTGTCATCTTAGGGAAGTTGCCATTCACATTTCAAAGGAGGCCTCGAATATCACATAAGGAGCTCCAGACAGGGCTGTGTGTGAAGCCATGGAAATAAAGCCAAAGGTGCACTGAAGCCCTAGGAAAGAGAAATGCCAGAAGTGTGGAAAATCTGGCAAGGAAACCTCAGGCCATGAGATGAGTTAGCCCAACAGAGAATCTGTGTGCAAAGCAGCGCTCAAGGCCAGAGGTGCAGGGCCACCTAGGCCCTTTGAACCTCACATTTCGCCACTGAGTCTGCCACATACAAGATATAGAACAACAGGAGTTAAGTTTGCTCTGCTGAGATTTGATCTTGCTTTCACTCAATTCGTTTCCAGCTCCCCATTCCTTCCTTTGGAATGAGAATGCTTACAATGTGCCACTGTACCTTGAGATTACATAGCTTGATTTTTATTTTTTATAGAGGCTCACAGGTAACAGTTTGCCTTGAGTCTCAGAAGAAATTTGGATTTAGACTTGTGAAAACTGCTGGAACTGTGGAGACCTTGGAGATTGGATTAGTGTATTTTAAATTGTAGGGAAGATAGTTGTATTGTATAAGGCAGAATTATGATCATGTGTTTATTTGGGGATTAAATATCACCTAAGGAGTTACATTTTTGTGGCAGCTAAGCTTGGTTGTGTCCATTTGATTGGCATGGATCCAGCCACAGGATGGGTGGAGCACACTTCTAGGTGTGTCTGGAAGGTCAAGGAAGTGTGGACTTGGGTGCTGTATCTTGTCCTCTACTCTTTCCTCTCTAGCACCATTCCCCTGCTCTGCTTCCCAGTTGCCATGAGCTAAGCATCATTTTTTTTTACCACACTCTCTACCTAACTGTTTCACCTTGGAACAAGCCGACCATGAAACCAGGAGCTCCATTAAACATTTTTCCTTTTAGTTGTGAGTGCTGGGTATTACGTCCCAGTAGTGAGAAAGCTTACTTACAGAGATGGAGATGTCCCTTCCCTATTTTAGTGCTTGTTGTTTTTTGTTGTTGTTGTTGTTACCTGGAATGAACTCGGGACCTTATGCTTGTCAAGCAGGCACTTATGATGCTGAGCTATATCTCCAGCCCTAATAATTGTTCTTTAACATAATATAGAGATACAAAATCTCTGATCATTATAAGTTACTATTATAGAAGTTCACTGCATTGGTGAGAATAAGAGACCATGAGATCATGAAGTTTCTAATTTAGTGACCAAAGTCAGGTCAAAATATATCCTGTAAGCAAAAGAATTATTCCACATCTCACATCCCACAACTTGGAAGATAGTTCTTGTTGAACCTCTTTGAATTTTGAAGACAACATTGTGAAATTAGAATGTAATGTACTGGTTAATTTACTAAGCTGTCCATTTTGAATATCTAAACTATAAATTATATCAGTTTTCAAGATCAGATGCAAGATATCTTGCTCTGCCGGCCTTATGACTAGGTGACCAAGTGATATTCAAAGTATCTGAGGCAGGAGGAAATGTTGCATGTAGTCTTTGGGAAATTGTAGTACAAAAATCACAGCACAAATTTCAGAGCTAGGTCATGCCCTCCTACACCTAAAAAATGCCCTCTACTTGCAAAGCTATCATTCCTTGGTAGTGACTTCATACTGCCATTGGATATCATGTAGTTATGTGTTTCACATTGCCTATCATGGCCATCAATATATCCATAAAATTCTGTGGATAGTTATCCCTAGCAGCATAACACTATGAAATAAAAATGATAGAAGAGACTAAATTTGAGTGCATGTGGAAATCACTAGAACAGTGCATAAGAAGGACTTGTAGGTTAACTAATGGTCAGTTTGTAACATCCAGCTGAGCCAAATCAGGATGGTTTTTTGTGCAGAAGGCCTACCTGTGGGTTGTTGCCAACAGCATAAAAGGAAAACTGTAGAGGAAGGCAGTATGCTGTTGATTCTCCTGGAGAAGCTTGTTACACTGGCTTTCCTCATATGAACTCAGCTGTTCTCATGGGAGAAGCACTGGTCCTCACTGTTCTAAGGATGGCTGCAGTTCTCTTCAGGGGCGCTCTAGTCCTTACTTACTCAACTTACGTTGAGTGTCGCTTCTTGGCTCCAGCTGAGATTCCTCAGCCTGCTAGCACAGATCCTTCATCCCACTGGCACAGACTTTCTTGCTTCTACCACTGACGTTTGGGCCTTCCTAGCACAGATCCTTTATACACACTTGCATGAGACACTCTTATGGCTCTAGGTCTCCCGCTAGACTCATGCAGGACATTGGCATGGGATCCAGGCTCTCAGCTGGATTCTTTGGATCTCTAGTGTGTAGACTCATCTCTTGCACTCTCCTTATATAATGACTGCGACTCTCAGAGATTACTTTGAAGTATATCCTCCAACGAGTAAGAATATCTGTTGGTATATCTGCTAGTCTACTTGCTATAAAAGGAGAGGTCTTCTGAAACATACATTGGACTGATTCATGAACAATGCCTAATAATCCATAGTTAAGGACAGGAGAAAGAAAATTATGGTTTTGAAACAAGATTAAAAGCAGTGGGAAAATCTATGCATTCAGAATGAATACAAAATATGGTGATAAATGTATTAAATTTATGCCTATTCAAACTGTGAAAAAAACTCTACATCACCCAATGAGGTAATAAGTTTCATTCATTAAAAGTTTATTAATAATCAGATCAAATTAATGACTCATGCTCTGGAGGTTAGTTAGTCACTTTTTTCAGTCACTCTATTTTCCCAGTGTACTTAGCAGATTCAACAGTACAGAATTCCTATGCCAGGGACTCATCTGCCACTACCACCACTGAGTGGCCATTCTGCCAGTGGGAGAGGCAAACGCTGAGTCCCCAGCAAACCATGTGTCCCTAGTGAGACCAAATCACCACCTGGAAGCTTGATTACTTTTCAGTATGAAGATGTAAAAAATGCATTCCAAAAAACAGATGCATATGAGTTGGAATTTTCTTCCTAGCCTATCACTATGGGCTTTCAAAATGATTTACTCAGCTCCACACTATATTGTTTCTGATGAAAATAAATAAATTTGTATTGTAATGCAGAAATTACAGCAATAGACTCCCTTTTGGAGTTCCTAAGCCTAAATGCATATCCCATCACTCAGAGGCAGAGCAGGTGAACATCCTAATGATAGTTTTACATGGCACCAGTGAGGAGATAAGACATTGTGAGACTAGTGTGTTGTCTCTTGAGTCACACTGTGCACCTTGCTTCTGCAGAAATGCTTTGGTGTGGGCTTCCCCAACATCAGGATACATATTTCATAAGTAAAGGAAATGGTCTCTCTAATACCCCTTCCAGTAATTTCTTTTCCCTAGTTTGCTACCTTTGACTCAGTAGATTTAGGTATTAATCCCCAGGAAAGAATGATTTCACCAGAAGATACAGTCAAGTTTTGGTTAAATTGGAAGCTGAGGCAATTTCTCATTGTACTTTCTTAAAGCTGCTGAAGAAAAAATAGGTAATTTGTGCCTGTATTGGACAAGATAATTAGACAACATCAATCCAACTAAAGCAATAAGATACATACATGGAACCAAGGACTTCACTGGAAGACTTCACAATAATCCTTTACCTAAATGACCACCAAGTAGTCAGATTATGTAGGAGTAAGGTACATTTGGGTCACCCATCAACTGATCCTCATCCAGCCAAGATCCTGAAGAGGCACGCAAGGAAAACAGGATAAGGTGTGGAAAAAGTAGAATATGATTATCAACATATGTCTAATGACTACACAGATAAGTAGGCCCCCTATTAGCAATAGTTTGAGTTAATTTTTTCTCCCTCTGTTATTTATTAAAAAATCTATAATTCCTTCCTGATATGAAATTCTCCTGTATCATTTATTATATTGTAAAGTTTTAGATATATCCTTAGCTTCTTCATAATGTTCCTGAAAAAACAAAGTACCATAACAGATTAAGAGAAGAGTGAGCTCAAGGCCAGCCTGACTGCATAGTGAGATCCTGTCTCAAAAAGACAATAAAAACAGTTTAACTTAATTAAATAATTGAATTTGAGACCCCAAAATTTTATACAACTATTTACTATTTGGGAACAAGTAAATATGTAAATAATCCATTTAATTATTTATGAATTTCATTTTACATTGTTAAAAAGTTTTGTGTGTGTTGTACTGGGTATGTAATGCAGGACATGATAATGAGCCTCTCAGCTACATCCCAGACATTTTTCTTTTCTATTTTGGGGCAAGTTCACTAAGTCACTGATTTGTCCAGGCTGAGTTTAACTTATAGTCCTCTGCTTCAGCCTCCCAAAGTGCTGAGATTACAGGGGGAATCCTCTCACTCTGGCATTTACTAATTAAATTTAGCAAATTTGTTTAAATATTACTAAAGTATACCACTTTACTAGACATGTATTTCTAGATAATTAAACATTGTCTTATAACTTAAGATTCTTGGAACCATTACAGATAAAATGTAGTACTGAGATTAGGGTGATTAAAAAATAGGCTTCAGTCAGAGTGTAAATTAGAACTAATATTATAAAATAGACAAGAGATGGAATTGAGACTAGAGTCTTACATCCTAAGCGGCAGCTCTGTCATATGTTTATCAGTAAGAGGTACATCTCTATAACAAAAACGGAAGGGAATGCTGAAATTCCTAAGAGAATTTTCTATGCAGAGAAAGAGGTGTAAAATGATATACACCTAAAAAACAATCAAGAGTACATTTAAATGACTTGCAAGAACTATTATAAACTAAAAGTAAACAAGTAACAAAAAATGGATTGACTAATAAAATATCTTGCCTATAGTCACATGTCACATAGTCTGCTTAACTAATGACTCCTTTGCTTCATTGATGAATGTTTTGGTGATTTTTGTGGGATTTTGTTTGTTTCCTTTATGGTATTTTGTGCCTGCTTTTTTGTTTATAAAATGTAGCATCACAAGAAAAATTATCACTTCTCTATAATATCTCTAATATCTCTGTAATATTTCAGTAATTTCTTATACAAAATGTACTTTGATCCTCAAACTCTCATATTCTAAGAGATGCTTTCATGGAAGCTGTCATCATCTTTTCCTTTTCTTCTCTAAAAGACATCAATATTCTCCAAACTTCTCCAGATGAAGACAGGATAAATTTCAAGAAATTTCACTTTCTGGGGTGGGGATTCAGCTTAGCGGCAAAAGCGCCTGCCTGGCAAGCACAAGGTCGTGAGTTCGGTTCCCGGTACCGGAGAAAAACCAAAAAAAAAAAAAAAAAAAAACCCAAGAAATTTCACTTTCGTATCACAGGGATGTTTACGAAATTCCATCAGTAAAACAGTATTCTGGCAAAATTCTACTTTAAAAAAAAATCCAAAAGTCCCTACATATTTAGAAGATAGATATATTTTAGAATAAAGATAGTAATTTTTGCTTGGTCAAAATTAATTCTTATAATCTCAGGAAAATTTGAAACCTAACTGACTACAGTCAATCATGTGGCCAAACTGAGTCCTCAAGGTACAGAAGTATATTTCTTTCATGAAGGAGGAAAGGCAACAAATACTTTCTGAAGAGCAGTCTAATACACCTAGTAATGTACTTGAAATTCTCTACCAGAAAACAAAATGAGAGTGTCCTCTTCAGTGACTGATACTCAACAGATCATGCAGGAAATAACACTACTGGACATTTTGTTTATACAAAGATGTACACTTTGTGTGTGAGCATGCCATACCGTACTACCATTTCATCTGTTAACCAGCAGGTCTTGGAAACTGAAAGTGAGCCTCATGATAATAAAGTCAGTGCCAGGTTAATGTAAAATGTTCCTCTTAATAAGATTACATGGTAACCTTTTTATTGTCTGAATGTTAGATACATAAGAATGCAGGGATTCTCATACCTTCTTTAACTGTCAACCTAAAATTCTTTTACAGGTTTTTAAGATAATGAAAATAATACATGTAATAATATTTGTTATATCAGTTCAAATTTATTTAACTACATAAATTTTTGGTTTGTAAAGGCAGTAATGCAACTTGTTTTTTATTTTCCATTATAAAGATGAAAGATGGACCCTTCTGCATGGTTCAAATTCAATCACATTTTTTTCTTAGCATTAGCACATTATTTTATATGATTGAAGATAAAATGATTTTAAATTTGATGTTAAAGCCGTTTTACTAACTTTCTTATTAATAATTTCTAAGTCAAGTCACTAAGATATTGTTTACTATTTAGTGGCATGCTACTTGAGTTTATTGATATACACCTTGTTGAATGGATTTAATAATTAATCTTTCTTCAACATACAACTAATGCTCCATTTTCTTCATGAAGGTTTTTCTAGATACAAGGATCTACATAAATCTTATTTGCCTCAGGCATTGTTTTGTTCTTTTAAGTACTGCGGCTTATTGTTTTGTGATGGACACAATCAATATGTGCTATTCTCTAGGTAGATAGGCTTTTCTCCTCTAATGCTGTTTAGTAAATGACAAACTTAGCAAAAAGGTAAAAGTTACTTATGATTCTAATCTCTCATTCTGTGTGACTGGCATTAGTTAGGTGTTTGTCTCATGTGAAATTTCATACAGTTGCAGAATCTGAGCTGGAAGTATTTCCAGAACCACCTCAATCAAGCATCTGGATGCTATAAGCTGCAACTATTGGATATTCTTGCTCAAATATCTACATACCATTTTCTCATATCAGTAGCACATTCATGCTACATGACACCTGGATTATAGAGGAAGATATTGAACAAAGGAGAAAGGCACATGGAGGCTCTGCTACACTTGTGACCTCACCCCAGAAGTCACACTACTAGACCTAATTTTAAAATGATATTCTAACCTCGTGTCCCTATCCCCACATTCATTGCATGTCTCATTTTTTAAAAAAGGGCTGGGAAAATAAATAAAAATATTTAATGGTTTGATTTCTGGAATTATATTTTTCAAAGACCTGCGGTTGCACTTCTCTGACTTGTGAGTTCAGAAAAAATTTTACTGTTTAACTGTGTATAATTTCCCATAACTAACATTTTTAAAATTACTAAAGAGGTATAATAAAATGACATTTAAATTGGCATTTCACTTTAATTAGTTTAATAATTGACAGAAGTTGGAAAAAGCAGAATTGAAGCACATTATGAGGCAGATACCAGGCACATCATTTAAACAAATATATGGAATTTGTCAGCATATAACAGAAAGTTTTACTCTGAACTATACCTGGAGATAAGATTATACATTCAGAATAATCAAACTCACTGGAAAAACTAAAGATTTTTTGGTTTATTGTACTTCTAGTTATTGATTTATTTTCAAATATTAAGTAGACATTTTAATTTAGATTATAAATTGGCAAAATACACTTTCCATCACACTGAAGTTTCTCACACGCAGCAGTATTTTTCGATGAATTGAAACCGCTATTCAAGGGAGAGGATGGGGATTGCAGTTCACCCTGTGTACTACTTCTCCAGTCATGGTACCTTTAGTACCAGGCTGCCCGGGGTACACAAGGGGCTGTCCTACGTAAAACTGATGTTATTTGGGTTGACAGAGTTCCTGAGTAGAACCATGGTCTTATAAGAAATTCCTTCAAAGGAAACGAAGTATATCATGTAATGTGAAGGCTATGATCTTGGCAGAAGAAAACAGATGGAGCTTGAATGCTGACAGTTTACTGTGGCCTTGAGAAAGTGATGCAATGTCTCTGAACCTCAGTCTCCTCAAACAGAAAATGAAATATTAATTTGTGCCTTTGAATGTGATAGGAAAAAAGAGCTAATGCAATAGAAGCATGAAATAGTGTCTAACAGAGGATAAATTCCTTAAACAGAAACCCATCATAAATTTTGAGAACTGCTATGATAGAGCTGTACTCCTTAGTTTTGTGTGTGCGTTTTTTTTTTTTTTTGGGGGGGGGAGATGTAAAGCTTTGCAGTTCTATTTTAGTAGGTAACTATGTAACTAATTGGTTAAATTCACAGTAGGAAGAGCAAAAGAAAGCATTAGGTTATAAGACAATTCTAAAAGAAACGACTCATGAACAAAATATTCCTCCATAAACAAGTTAACAATTGGTTATCTTGGGACATGAGCGAGCTGAAGGTGTGGTAGAGGACTGGCATGCCCCACCTCCAGGTGAGAGATCAGACGCAAGAACATAACAGCAGTGCCCAGCCCCCACACGAGGACAAGACAGTACAGCAGAGGCAAATATTAACCACCCACCCCGATTTTGGATGAAGATAACACCTAGGGAGAGAAGGGAGCAATCAGACCCTATGACTATCAACCTTAAGTTCAACAACCCACAAGAATGGACAGCTTGTGGCCTACCTCCAGCAAAGAAGAGAGGACTAATCACATTCCACACATACCAAGGGGAGCAAAGACATGCTGTGGTAACCACTGTTTGGGGAAAGAACAGACAGGCTTTCAGTTCAAGGAGAACACCTCAGAGATTCATAGGTCCTAAAACTTGGCATAGACGATGGTGAATATATATATATATA
>NW_004955424.1:25972467-25974695 GCF_000276665.1 Chinchilla lanigera | reverse complement strand
CAACAGTGCAACCAACTTCGTAAAACAAGTACTGGTGGATATAAACTATCAAATAGTCATAAACATGATTATCGTTGGAAACTTTAATACGCAACTATCACAAGTAGATCAACAGTGTTCCACCCAAAAACAACAGAATACACATCCTTTTCAGAAACACATGAAACTTTCTCCAAAATATATCACATCCTCACTAATGAATCAGCTATGTCTAAATGTAAAAGAGTTAAAATTATACCTTGAATACTATCATACCCAAGTGCAATGAAATTAGAAATCAATCATAAAAAACCCACAGAAATTATGCAAATGCATGGAAACAAAACAGAACACTCTGAAGTAAACAACAGTTACAGAAGAAATCGAGGAACAAATATGACAGTTTCAGGAAATAACTTGTAATGCCAATACAACAGGCCAGAATTTATACGACACAAGGAAAGCAGTTCTAAAAGGGAAATTTATAGCTGTGAATGCTTACATCACAAAAACAGAGTGAGCCCAATAATGATGTATCTCAAGGTCCTAGAAAAACAAGAATCATCCAAACCTAGAGCTAGTTTAAGGAGGGAAATTATAAAGGTCAGAGCAGAAATCAATGAAGTTGAGACAAAAAAGACAAAAAATTTATGAGTCTGTGAGGTGATTGTTTGAAAGAACAAACAAAATAGGGATACCCTTAGCCAATCTAAGCAAAGGAAAGGAGAAAAAGGCCCAAATCAATGCAATTAGAAATGGAAAAAGTGAAATTACAATGGATACCGCAAAAATAAAAAACATTTAAAAGTACTTTGCAAATTTGTAGCCAATAAATTGAAAAATTCAGAAGAAATGTATACATTCTATATTTAGGCATGTAATAATAATATATAATTTATCAAAATTTAATCATGATTTATAGACTCTAAACAATCCAATAATAGGCTATGAAATCAAAGAAGCAATAAATAACCTACTAATGAAGAAAAGTGAGGGTCTGCCTGGATTCACTGCTGAATTCTATGAAAACTTTAGGGAAGTTCTTTTTTATTTTAAAGAAAAAAATAACAAAATAATAACAATGAAAACAAAAACAAAAAAACACAAAACAATAAAAATGATACAGGATTTCAAAACAAGATGATAGGAATTAACAGTGGTTGTTATACTACATATTGTTATCTTCAACGAAGTTGCTCAGAGTAGCACATGTAAGAATGCAAGATTAATTGAACAATTAAAGACAATAAAAATAAATAAAAACATTAGAAATGATACAGAGCTTCACTAAACAAGATGGTAAGAACTCAAAAATAGTTGTTATATTTCATATTGTTGTCTTCAAATTAGTTGTTCAGATTACTGGATAAAAGCATGCAAAATTGATCAAGAAAAAATATTTAAGAATTAACTGTTCCTTTCAATAAACCAATAGATCAGAATCAGGGTAATACTAGCTTCCAGGAATGACTTGGGTGTACTCCTTACTTTCTGACTTCATTGGAAAGCTTCAGGAGTATTGGTATAAGAACTCCCCTGAATACAGTTACCTGGGATAGTGGTATTGCTGATTGTATTCTGCGAAGTTCTTATACCAATACTGCTGAAACTTTTCAACGAAATGAAAATGTAATGAGTGCTCCCAAGTCATTCCTGGAAGCTACAATTACCCTGACTCTAAAACCATACAAATATCTAATAAAAAAAGAACTACAGATGAATCATTTTAATGAATATAAATGCAAAAATTCTTAACAAGATATTTGCAAACAGCAGGCAGTGGAGAATCAAAAGATCACATCATGACCAAGTAAGCTTCTTCTAAGAGATGCAAGGATAATTCAACATACATAAATCAATAAATGATATACATCATATAAATAGCAGGAAGGATAAAAATAATATGCTTATTTCAACAGATGAAGAGAAATAAAAATCCTTAATAAAATCCAACATCCTTTCATGATAAAAATACTGAAGAAAATAGGTATAGAAAGATTTTTTCTTAATCTGATAAAAAGTTATTAATGACAAACACTGCTAACATTATATTAAATAGGGAAATACCTCACAGATCTAGAGTAGACATTCCTAAAGTTCATCTGGAACCAGAAGAGACCTAGCAAAAGCAATCCTGGGCAACAAAGGAGAGGCAGAAGACATCACAATCCCTGACTTGAAATTGTACTACAAAGCTAATGTAATAAAAGCAGCATGGTACTGGCAAAAAACAGACCTGAGGATCAGTG
>NW_004955424.1:25956491-25969547 GCF_000276665.1 Chinchilla lanigera | reverse complement strand
CCAAAAACCTTTTCTTTTTCTTCTCAGGTGTGCCTTTTATGCTGCTGGCAACAGTCCCCAGGTGGGCCACCAACACCCAGCACCATGTTTACTCAGTTCAGATGGGGGTTATAAGTTGACCACTAGTTGTCAATTTACCACATAAGGGTACACAATAGAAGGTAAAGGAACAATTCTCAGTAATTCTACTATTTAAAGGGGTAAAAGCACATACTGAATGAAAGATAGCCTCTTTGATAAATGCTATTGGTGAATTGCTATCCACATACAGAAGATTGAATCTAGACCTGTATGTCTCACCTTGTAGTAAACTAAACTAAACTCAAGGCAGATCAACTAGCTAAATGTTAAACTAGAAACACTTAACCTGCTTGGAGACAAAATAGGCAAAATTTTCAAAGTCCTAGTAATAGGCAAGAGCTTTCTGAGCAGAACCCCAGTTGCACAAGAAATAGGTTCAAAAATCAACAAATGGGATTTTATTAAGTTGAAAAGAGTCTGTACAACAAAGGCAAAAAAAAAAAAAAAAAAAAAAAAAAACAACCTACAGAATGGAATGTTGTGAGAAGCCAACCTACAGAATGGAAAAAAATATTTTCTAGGAATTCCCCAGACAGAGCACTCATATATAGAATATATAAAGAACTCAAAAATTACACCACCCAAAATAAAATATCTAATCAAAAATTAGACAAATTGAATAGATACTTCACAGAAGTACGAATGCCCCATAAACACAACAATATTAGAGAAACGCAAATTAAAACAACACTGAGATGCCATTTTCTCCCAGAAAAAATGGCTATCATCAAGAAGTCAAAGAATGACTGGTGGCATGGTAAGGTGGCATGGTAAAGGAACCCTCCTGTACTGTTTGCTTGGAGTATATACTAGCACAACCATTAAAAAAATCAATAGGATTATTCTTCAAAAACTTAAATTAGCAATTCTGTTCAACCCAACTCTTCCAATTCTAGGTATCTTCTCAAAAGAATTAAAGATATCGTATTACAGAAATACATGTATAGCCATGTTTATAGCAGCACAATTCATAGTATCTAAATCTTGGACATGGCCTACATGTCCATCAAAAGATGAAAGGATGAAAAAAAGGTGGTATTTACACACCATGAGTATGTACAATTCTGTCATAAAGTCATCTGAGTCATTTGTAGGAAAATGGATGCATCCTGAGGTCATAATGTTAAGTAAAATAAATCATATGCACAAGCTTAAATATCATGTTATTTCTCTTATATAAGAAGTAAAGAGTCAAAATGAGGAGCAAAATATAGGCTAGGTAATAGGAAATAGGAAGATAGATCCATCTCAAAGGAGACCACAATTAAGAGATGGGAGGAAGGGGAGGGAAGGAAGGGATAAGGAATGGACAAAAAAGGAATTGGAATATGCTGTGTACATGTACAATTCCATACAAGGAGTGTAAACATAATCCACCTCAAACATGTGCAAAATTTAAGAAAAGGAAGGGGATCAAGGGGTGGATGGAAGGTGATGGGAGGGAAGGGAAAAGGAATGAAAAACGTAACTAAGATGTGTGTACATGAAATAATTTCCCATGAGGAATATAAGCATTATGTACTGTGCACATATACCAATAGAGTAAAATAATAAAACCACATAAATGAAAATAGCTGATAATAGATAAATGTCTTGCCTCAGGTCATGTGATTTTTGTGTGTTTCATAAATCATTATTCAAAAAAAAAAAAAAACCAAGACTTGGTTACCTTGAATTTCCAAAAATTAGTTTCCTAACTGTTATATAGTTCTCAAAACATATCTTTCTGGCACAGAAGTCTTTGTCTTTGTAAGATCTCCTCCTGTGATAATCTCCTTTAGGCAAAGCTGTCACCCTGTGGCAGGACTCAATCAGACCTTGGCTGAACTCCAGGTCCTGTTTCCCCACACCATGTTGTAAAAGAACAGATTCCTCAAACAGGTAATATTCATGGTTAAAAACTACGATGAATTTAAGATAGTAACATGGAGAAGATATATGCCTGGACTGAAAATAAAAACTCAAAGCTGAAATGTGTATTTAAAGCACAAGCACAAATCTGATGGAATCATCCTTTTTCACTAATGTACCTCTAATTAGTGCTCTGGCTGCAAATCCTAAATAATTAATTAGAACTTTGTTAGGGCAGGAAGTAAGTTATCTGTTTCTTAATAAATAAGAGATGATTTAAAATATTCCTCAGCCAAATCACAAGTGTGTTTCATAGATTACTATAACTTTAATAGCTGCACAATACAACCAAAAAAAATCTAAAGCCCTTAGAAAGGCCCGTAAATTTCTGTCTTTTCCCTCCTAATTTGTTCTTTCTGTTTCCTTTGCAGATTACAATCTAGTGAAATGATTTTTTTCACTTCCTCAAAAAATGTAGCCTCAGTACCATGGTGCAAGCTGTTTTGTTATTCAGCAGTGTTCTCCCCACATGCTGCATACATTATGCCTCAACTGAAGTGTCAAGGTGCGGAGAACCTCCCCCGACCATGCACAAGAACAGCCATCCAGCCACGCTGGGCTTTGTCCTCACTCATTGCAATGTAAACCTATTTATCTATATTTCTGTCTATTCGTGTGTTCCAATGGCTCTTTCCAGTAGATCATAAGGACATATTTGTTCCCTCCATTTGTCCAATGCCAGACATACAGGTCTCCTATAAATGTCCAAATAAAAGTGAGTTTGAATGTACAAACTTATAAAAAATATTTATTTCAAAGCAAATATAAACACGTGTTTGGAGAACATAGATATTAAAGAAGTTAATGAGGCATAACATCATAAAACAGAGAAATAAATATCGTGTAGCCTATTATGCATACATATGGCTTCTCGTTTCATCATCATTCATAGTAATTTAAAAAATTAAAATGTACTTAAACTACCCTAAATTTAACTTACTTAAATTTTAATTTAATTGTAAAAATAATGCAAAGATTAATGCCTTACCTTCAAGTATGAATGTTAATTTAGGCTTACATTCAGGAGAGGTGTTCAGAATATGATTCTAGCTGAAAATCTAGTGTGTGATCATTGTCATTCCTAGTTCTATAGCGATGAGTGAAGGCATAATGTAACAGTAAATGATTAAGAGGAAATATATTTGAACATTGGGATTACTGGTGTTTTTAATTTTTTAATGATTATTTTTTGCTTACACGGTCTAGAGTTTTCTATTAATATTGAGGGAAAAAAATTGATTTCAGTCATCTTGCCAGGTACTTTACCAAGTATATTGAGGTCCACTGTTTACTTTCATGGGATGAAGAGTATATTGATGATAAATTTATATAAAGGAATAGATACACACATATGGGTGTATGCAATAAACCCAAGAAGGAGGACACAGTGGGGGAGTGGAAAATAAATCTCTCTAAATTAATCATTCTCTGTTTGTCAGACACCTTTCTCCTTATCATGATTCTTCCTCTGCACTTGTGTTTAAGGCCAAAGGCGAAGGCTGCATTTTACGTGGGTTTGGCAGGATATATAGAAGACCGTCTGATCACTGCGGTGTATTTTGCACAGCTGTGAAACTACTTGCTAGCATTCACAGCAGAAGTCTGCCACTGGTACAACTCAAATACTTTTCCTTCAGTTCAGAAGGTCCAGGTTTGCCACCGAAGGACTTCATCAAAGACCTTCATCTCCCTTACTTGGTGTTGTACACTTCACTGAGCTCCCGGTGTGGCTCCCAGTGTCTCTCTTTAGGTGAAGATTTTCTTCATCTTTAACCCAGAATATTTTACCCTTCTGTGAGCCCTCTTTATCATATTTCCTACTAAAATAACAACTGTCTCTGAATCACTACCGCATAAAAACTAAGCTGAGCTGCAAGAGGTGATCTTTACAGATCCCACTGTGAAACTATGTCATGCTAAAACATTTGATTTAATGCAGGAAGACCCCTGATTAGTAAAGGGTAGTATTTCAGGGGCCACATCTCAGATTCCCAAATGAGAAGAAAATTCTCATTTATCTGATATGCTTCTCCCTCTCTAGTTTGTTTGTTGCAGGGGCGGTACTGGGAATTGCCTCTCCAGTGTTTATAACATTATTATATACTATAAATGTAAAATTTAACATTTACTTATTGATTGATACATTACAATTGTATATATTTATGGGCTTGGAGGCTAAGCTTTATTCTCTCAGAGGTAGCTCATGCTTCCTATATAATATAACCTAATCTCAACATATGTAGGTTAGAAGACTTGATGTTTAAAGTACAGACCCCTAGGCACTGTTCCAAAATGCAGTTGCCAGTGGAGAGGCCACACCTGCTATCTCAGTGAGCTTCCCCCAGTGAAAAGATAGGATGATCCCTCAAATTGTTAAACTTCAGATAATTGAAAAAGAATTTTTATATTCTATACCCCAGAATTTCATGAACATAATTATACCAAGTAATCATGTGCTATTTACTTGAAATTCAAATATAGTAGAGTGGCGTGTACTGTTAAGTGTTAAGTGTGACCAACTACACCGATTTCAGTAGCTCTGTTAAGGACCCTGAAACAGGAGAACACCGGAGATTCCACTGCTGAGACAAAACTGACTGCCTTTCTCACAGCCCAGCCCACTAAAGGAAGAATGTTAACCCTCTTCCAATCCCCACTGTCAGAATGTGGTGGGAGCTGGAGCCAGTAACAATAAGCCATAATCAATCTTACATTTATGAAATATATCACAGAGTTTTCAATATAAACTCTCTGGCAATCCTAGAAATGAAAGCGCAAAGAGTGCTGCTGGGAATGTTAGAGTTAAAGCCAAGCATGCTCCATTGCTTTTTGTTGTCCTCTTGGTTTTTATATGTATTCACTCAGGGGCTGGGGATTTAGCTCAGTGGCAAAAGTGCCTGCCTGGCAAGCGCAAGGTCGTGAGTTCGGTTCCCGGTACCGGAGAAAAACCAAAAATAAAAAAAATTAAAAAAAAAAAAAATGTATTCATTCAAAATATTTTACAAAGTGCTAATGTTCCTTCAAGTCACTCAACAGTTTAGTAAATAGATATTTACTCTATAATAATGCAATTTCAATAGCAAGATAGGCTATAGTGACAAAGCTTATAAGCCACATCTATTATAAAAGATTGAATTTACTTAACTAAACTCGAAGCGAGTTCACTAGAGTCCCAGTAATCAACGAACTGGTCAATAAATGAATTTACTAACACCACCTTCATCCCACATAATGTGGCTCCTTTTGTTAGTAAGAAAGCATTTAAATCTTTGAACTTTTTTCCTGAAGCCTTTTTGTACTGGTACTTAAAGGTTTACCCAATCTTATCTATAGTACATGAAACTCCATTCTTTTACAGGATTTGGACATAAGATGGAAATACACATATATTAGTGTGTGTGTCCCTGTGTGTCCTAAGTATAGAGTCTAATTAGAAGATACCCATTTATTCTTCTCTTCTTCCTTCTCATAATTCTGGAGATACTTGCTGTCCATTTGATTTATTTAAGTGATAGCTTCCTTCCACAAGTGATACAGCCCTGATGTCATTGACAAAATGGGCATTATGCCTCCACTGTGTCTAAAGCTATGAGAATAGTTATAAATATTTTATTTTAGATATGATAAAGAGGAAGAAGAGGTAGGAAAATAGTGGAAAATGTATGCAAGGATAATTATATAGCTGTACACACATATCACTGTAGTTTTATATGTTTGTGTGTTCTGTATAGGTATACATCACTATGTATATATCATAGAGATGTGTGCCACTTTTCTCTTATTGTTGGAACAAAATGCCCAATGACCAAAATCAAAGAACAAAAGGTTTATTTAGCTCACAGTCTGTAGAGGTTTCAGTCTGTAATCAGCTGGCTCCCAGGCAGGGTGGCATGGTTGAGGGGCAATCGTTTATGGTGGTGAAAGACAGAAAAAGTAACAAGAACAAAAGAGGGAGAGCAAGCCTCTTTCCCCCCTTACACTGTATGCCCGCTACCCACCCTAGGGTTGGTGTAGACTCACACCATCTCTGTGCCCTCCTCTTGCTCAAGATGTTTGCAAAGCGAGGACCCTAGCCTCCTGCTGAGTCACTTAAACTTCTAAACTTCTCAAATTGACACAATGAATCAACCATTACAAAATCCTAGAGCATAAGCAGCCACCCCAGGGCATGTCTTCTGCAGCCTAGGATATAGAACTGCTGAGTTACCTAGTTAAGCTTCTAAATTTCTCAAATTGACACAATAAATCAACCACAACAAATACTGTTTTTTTCTTTTATAGATTCTGATATTTGCAAAAAGTAATACATGTTTCAGGCAGAATAGAACCAAAGCTATAATTCCACAGACAGAAGAGAAAAATCAAATTAATAATTTAATAATGTTACCCTGATTACATTATCACATAAGAGAGGAATATAGTTATTTTATTTTAAATTTTAGAGAAACATACTTCTTAACTGATATTAGTATATCTTAGCCTACAAGCTTAAACTCTTAAATAGAGCTGAATTGGCCCAGGACATCTTCCATGCTCATAGTTGGGTCCTTATGCAAAGGACTGCAACCTAACTTTTGTGGTAAGCAAACTGGATACCCAACTTATGAATATGCCCTTATAACCAAAAGCAGAGTCCCTGTTGATCACAGCAGCTGAGCTTCATTCAGCCACAGGAGGATGACTGTTCAACTCAAGTTAAAATAGAGGCAAATGGCAAACTGGACCCAATCTAGCTTTCTCTGTACCTCACTTCTGTTTTCTACAAATTGCTTTTTTCTGTTCATGAATTCTTTTCAGACCACATTACAAGTGAGTCTTCCTAAATCTGCTCTCATTCTGAAGACTCTCCAAATTGTAACATTTTTTTTTGCTCAACTAAACTCTTTAATTTGTCTGAAGTTTTCTTTCAACAACCCATTTGAATACACTGTAGAAAAAATATTGCAAATCTATCTTTAGAGACATAACCATTTTTAAGTAGATGGAATTCTGCATTCAATAATGTAACTAGTTTTTAGAGCAAACTGTGCTACATTTCATTTATTCCTTTTTAGATTACCTTAAGAACCTGTATCCTTATTCCAGTGAATTCACTGACCTAAAGGAAGTTAAGTGCTCAGAGAAGAAAAAGACAGAAGTAAAAGTTTAATAGTGTTTCTTTGAACAGCTGTACCAACTCTAAAGCTTTCCTGAATATATTCAAATGAGAATCTCATTAACAAAATAAGGAATTTTGGAAAGAAAAGTAGAATCTTGAAACACTATACAATTAAATTGCCATAATGAGATAAGGGATGCAAATATTTCACAATTTTTTTATTTTTACTATGGAAATCTTCCAGGCATTCTGGGAGATGAAAAAGTAATTTGGAAAAATATCCACTTCCTTAGGAACTTGAAAACTATTTCTTAAATGCTAGGTATTGAGATATATGACATCTGTTGTCCCTTTTATGGCTGAAGCAAAGACAGACATTCACAGGTGAACCAGATGAGCAGATTTAACCCAAGTGTTGAAAACTTGTCTCTGACAACTTTTGGCTCTCTGTGAAATGTGAACCATAGATATTACAAACAGGATTAAAATAAAAGAAAAGTTGATGTATAATCATAAAAAAATAGATTATCAAATCAGGAAATGTAGGCTCAGCCAGAAAACAAATACAAATGTGCTGAGGGAATGTGGGCCTTGGCTTTGATATCAAACAGAAGTGGACAGGTTCAGGGTATCAGCATTCTTCTAGCATTCATTTCTATAACATTCCCTACAAAGGTCTGTCTGTCTTTGCTTCAGCAAACTTGAGGAAAGTCTACAAGTTGGAAAATGATTGGGGCAATTGTAAATTTTCTAAATTTTCCTTTGGAATGTCCAGATCAGGAGGCTATTTTGTTCTGTTTTTTTTTTTTTTTTTAAATCTTGCAGGACATTGCCAGATTCCCAAATATCGCTTCTTGTGGCAGACTGAGTTCCCAATAGAATTTATGCCTGACAATCTACTCATTTCAGAAATCTCTAAGCTCAGGAAAAGCCTTGCTCTCTTTTTAACCAATCTGCAGCCACTAAATTTATTTTGCCAGAAGGTGTACTTTTGCAAATATGGAAAGTTTTGCAGTGTTTCTACCCACTCCACATGTGTGCACTGGACAAACATACACTGAATGTTTAATATGCGCCTGGGATATTTACAGAGACAAAGCGTGAAGGGGTGAACAAACCACACAAATTCCTTACTATCATGGAGTTCACCATTCACTAGAGAATGGGGCATAGACAAACCCACAAATATGTAAATTTTCTGGGAAAATTAACAAAGGATTGAAAAGGAAACTTTCTCAGAATTATTCCACTTATTTGAATTTCTACAGCAAGAAATTAATTTATGGTCGTGAGGTAGATTAAAATAGCTGCTAGTTTTCCAATAATGGGGTCAAAGGTTCGGAAGAGACACTAGGAAGCTTGCTATTCATAGTCCTCTTTTATGTCTTTTCGAGGATTTTCACAATAAAATATTGGAGAACTAAAAGAACCACAAGGAGGTCAGAGTGATAGGAATGGAGTCACAAAATACCAGTAAAATATAAATTAGATAAATAACGGTGCTCAACATTCTCATCGCCCCTTAAATTATGGAATGTTTCTGAGCAAAGCGATGGATGATTAGATTTACATTTTACAAGGTACTTTCAAGGTGTTGCTTGGCAACAGTATAGACCAGCGATGGCAAATCTTTTGGAGACAAGTGCCCAAACTGCAACCCAAAGCCCACTTAATTATCACAAAGTGCAATTATCACTGCAATTAAACATGAATAGAGAGGCTTTAGTTCAGGAAAAAAACCTCATCCGTTAACATCTTTTGTCTTGAAAAACACAATAACATGCGTGCCATAGATTTACCACCACTAGTGTAGACTGGGGTAGGGTGGGCAGGCAAGATACTGGAAGAGCAGAGAAGTTTATTGCAATGATGCAAATAAAATTGATGGCATGTTAGACCTGGTGGCAGTCATAGGGTAGGAAGAATATTAGAATTTGTATTTACTCAGAGAATTAAAGGAACAGGTTTTCCTAATATTTTTAATAATTTTTTGTTTTTATCAAGGGGAAAAGGTGGACTACACTTGTCTTGGCAAGAAAAAAGCTTTGTGTTTCAACTTTCATTCAAACGAAAATATTTTCTAATTTTTTTCTTTGGGCTATGAATTATTCAGAAATCTGTTATTTAATTAGCAAATATTCAGCCATTTTCCAGATATTGGTCTATTATTTACACTTAGTGACAGTATGATCTGAGATCATATTGTATATAATTTTAATCCCTTCTGTTTATTCAGACTTACGTGTCACCAAGGGTATAAGCTACCTTTGTGAATGATACCCGTGTGTATAAAAAGGGAGGAATATTCTGATATTGCTGATGGATTGCTGTGCAAGATAAATTTGGTAGGTTCGCCTTCATATTCTGTTGAACTCTATTATAGTCTCAACAGTTATCTACTTATTCTATCAATAATCAAGAAAAATTTATTGAAATACCCCCAAATTTTTAATTTATACATTTATCAGTTTATTTCTAGAAGGGTTTACCTCCACTTTTTCTGGAAGTCCATCTAATCTTTTGTTCTCAAGGATTTTACCTATTCATATATTATTTTCTGTATGTTGAATGGTGAATTTTCCTTCTATACTTAATCTATTCTAATATGCTCCAGGACCTACTTTCTGGAAATGCGTGTACTACTCATTTTATTTACATTCTCCTAAAATGTTTCCTCATTTTTAAATTCTTTTTGACACCTTAAGATCTCCTGAAAAAGTTGTCTATACACAATGGCTTAAATTCTCCTCCTAATTATACTAATAAATACTCTAAACTAATATCAACATTATGGACCAAATATGCTCTTATCAACTTTGCAAACTATCTGAAAATTACCAAGTCCAGTGAACTCATCTCTAGCTTCATTATGGACTCCCATTTGCACTTGTCACTATCACGAATTCTGTGTTTCTGTTTTGTTAAAATGAGGTACAATTTACATAAAGTCAGATACACAGACCTTTAGTGTTCACCTGGGAAATTTTGACAAATGAATTCTCTCATATAATCCAAAATCAAGACATAGAACACTCCTACACAGCTCAGAAAATTCTCCTGAATTCCTTCCTAGTGGACGGCCTCAGAAGCAACCGCTGTACTGATTTCTCTCATTCTAAATCTGCCTTGCTTGTCCCTGACATTTGCATAAATGAAGTTAAATGATCATATTATAGGTCATCTATGGTGCCCAGAATCTTTTATTTGATGGTCTTCAGATTTGTCTACATTTGGGCTCTCACTTTTTAATTACTAAGTATGTTCATTTTGTCATGCTGCATATCAAATTACCACAAATTTAGTGGCATGAGACAGCACACATTTACATTCTTACAGGTCTTGTAGGTCATAGATCTGGGCAAAGCTAACCCTGCATAGTGTTCCCAAGGCTGGAATCCAGATGCTGGTTGGGCTGGGTGCTTTTGGAAGCAAGGGTCCTTTACAATTCAAGCAATTGCAGTCTGAATTCAGTCTGCGGGGTTGTAGTACTGAAGTTCATACTGTTCTTGTCTGCCAGGACCTGCTGTAACCTCCTAAATGACATCATGTATTTGAACACAAGGCCCTCTCACAAATCTCACAAAATGGAAACTTCTCAAATTAAATTCTCTCCCTTAGAAAAAGTCCATTCTCAGGGTCTACTGGGATAATCTCATTTTAATTAAAATCTAACGATTTGGAATCTTAATTACATTTGCAAAAATTTATTCACCTAGATCAAATAACACAATTTAATCACAGAAGTGACGTTCACAAGTCTTACCCATACACAAGGGGAGGGGATTACAAAAGACCTGTACCATATAAAACAGTATATGTCAGTAAGTAGGAATCTTGGAGTATCTAAGAATTCTGCCTATAATAGTAAGTATTCTGTGTGTGTGTGTGTGTGTGTGTGTGAGTGTGTGTGTGTGTGTGTATAACTGGTGAATGAACCTAGAGCATTGGAACTGAGCTACATTCCTAGACTTTTTAATTTTTGTTGCTACAGTGCTTTAAACTAGGCTTGAATCCTCCTGCCTCAGCCTCCCAGAGTGGTGGGATTATAGGTGCAAGCATCTAGCTCCATTGTTTAACAAAATCTATTTATCCATTTTTCTGTTACTATTTCAGTTGGAATTTTTGTACATTATGAATAAAACTGGTGTGAACTTCTAAGGTTTATGTGGATTTTTTATTTCTCTTGTGTAAACATGTAGGAGAAGAAGTGCTCCACCACAAAGCAGACATATATCTTAAGGCAAGACCTAAAAAGCAGTCCGCCTCGAACTACCCCCTCCCCTGTAGCTATAACTTCTTGTTCTGGTACAGGTAAGACTGGCCACTGTATTCGGTAAGCAGAGTTTACGTCAAATTTTTCTCACGGGATTCATAAGGCTCTGTCTTCTTTGAAGGCTAAGCTATTAATTGCTGAGTGTTGCTTCTGTAGCCTCACCCATACCCAACACCCTGTTTGTAAAGACCAGCCCCCTCCACCGAATGTATAAACCCAGCCCTCTTCCTCTGTTCTAATGCCTGGCACTCTGGATTGGAGTGATATGAATCTAAAACCCTGGAAATAAATCCTTTTTCTCCAATGGTCTCTCTGATCGCCTGTATTCTACAGCAATCTAACTTCACAAGAAACTCCTTAACTGTGTTCCAGTGCCCAGCGGAACTATACTTCCTCCAGGTATGTATGAAAGTTCTGGTTTCTCCACATCTTTGCCAGGATTTGGTGTTGTCAATTGTAAACTTCTGCCATTTTAATGAGTATGACATAATAATTTCTTATTGTAGTTTTAATTTATTTCTTCTAATTATTAATGATACAAGCATCCCTAATTGTTAATGATATGGACATCTGAATAATTTCTGTGAATTTTCTTTCAAGTCTGTGATCAATATTTTATTGATTATATTTTCATCATTGAGTTATAGGTGTCATTATATGCATCTCCATGAAAACTATCAACACGCTCCTAGAAACAAGTTTTTCTTAACTGAGTTTGTTCTTTTGCCCTACTCTGCCAATACCAGTATGTGTTAAAAGTTCTTCATCTAAAATCATTCCAAATCCAACTACTTTTTAAGATCTCCTCTGCTACCACTTAAATCTCTGCCCATAATTATCTGTCCCCTGGACTGGCACGGCAGGTGTAGCTATGCTTTCTTTCACTTTGGCCCTCTCTGTGGCTTTCCAATCCACGATAAATAAATAAATAAGTAAATAAATGACTGTCTTAAAGTACACATTGCCATGTGTAAGCCTCCTGTTCAAAATTGTTAAAGAACTTTTGCTTGATGAATTAAATAAATGTGCATTGAATATCCATTGTGTCAGATTGTTCAAAGCACTTGGGATACAATAGTAGTTACAAAAAGACATTGTTCTTAAATTCACTGAATTTATATTGATTAAATTCCTGTCATTCGCAATAACCTGAACGACTGGCTATTGTCAAAGAAAGTCAAATAAACCAGGCACAGATACCCAAGTTTCAGATAATCCAAAATACAGCATCTAAAATAGTTTATTTTACAGAAGTTGAGAGAAAAGTGGTTACCAGAGGCTGAGGTAATTAAGGGAGTGGTGGGAAAAGTTGATTAATGTGTACCAAGTGACAGAAGGGAGAAATGAGCCCTGGCATCCTATTGCACATTCGAGGGACTAAAGATAATTATAACATACTACAGATTTCAAAAAAGTGGGAGGGAATAATTTTTAATGTTTTCACCACAAAAAGTCAATGTTTGAATAGATATGTTTTATCCTCATTTGAACATTCTACAATGCACACCTGTATAGAGATATCACATAGTGCATATTATACATAATATGTACAATAACCGATTATACATATACAAGCACACATTCAATTTTAAAATGTTAACTGTTACAAATATACAGGTTTATGAATATCTAAGAGAAGACACTGATATGGTTACAGAATAAGGATCCTTAGGCTAAGTATTCTTTACCTAGA
>NW_004955424.1:25933007-25956106 GCF_000276665.1 Chinchilla lanigera | reverse complement strand
AATTTTAAAAAATAAAATAAAAAATAAATATGCACACTTGAGGTATGGGAGGTACAATAAAAACAAGAAAATGAGAGACGGACAGAATGGAAACAAAAAAAGAATTAGATGAGCTTGGCATAAAAGTCAAAATCAGCCTTAGAGGTCTTGTTAAGTAGTATTTTTCTCTTTTCTGAAGTGAAGGAACAATTTGACAAAGATTACTAGGACCACAGTGTGGAGCATCTATTGAGAAATGAACAGAAAGAATGCAGGCAGCAGGTTGAAAGGTTTTATCAATGATCCAGAGAATATGTGTTGGTATCTCTTTGCTGCTTTAGGACCTTTATGTTATGCGTTTATCATCTCCTTTGTTATTGCTATTTACGTTAGATTAAATGTTTCCTTTTAACTGGAAACACTAAATGACACTAAGAAAGCAGTTTCTAATTCATGCCTGTTTTCTGTCATCATCATGATTATTTCCTTTTTAGCACTTTCATGTTTTGTACTTCTCCCTTATTTTTTGGTTACTTTTATCTCTAACACACTAGACTATGAGACAGTAGACTAAGAGAGTAGGGACCATGGAGGTCATGTTTTTAAACCAGTTTGTAAATCATCAGCACATGCCTCAGTGCCAGTTCACTGTTCTATGCAAAATATGTTAAGCAAGTGAAGTAACTGTTTCCATGTGATCTTAGTTTTTTTTTTTTATAACATGGTCCATGTGCTATCTCAGCTCAAATATGCTCAGTTAAATCTTTCAAAGACTGTTTAGCACATATACAGCAGGGGATGGGCAAGGGGGGGAAGCAATGGCTCCAGTACCATGACACTATATTTAAAAAATGGTAGAGCAAGGGCTCTAGACTATAGCACTTGGATTTCTACTTCAGTGACCCTATCTCCAAGTGTATGATTGGAGAAATCACTTAGCATCTCTAGGCCTCAGTTTCTTCATCTGTCAAACAGTGATGGTAATAGATATTCATAATACTGTGTAACAGTTAAAGGAACCAGTACTTTGTACCTATTATTCATCTCACTGGTTAAGGAAATTTCAACAAAAATTAGGGATATGTTACAAGTGTTAAATCTAAGAAGGAGGGTTGCAATACATTTGAGTGCAAAACAGGATGACAAATTCATTATTATTTAACAAGCTTTGGTACTACTAAGAGGAGAAAGAGAAACTGACTTCAGTCCATATTCTGATTCACCCTGCCAATGCATAGGTCACTGAATTGAAAATATCCCTGAGATGTCAAGCAAAAACCCCACTGTGAAATGTTATAGTTGCTAACTGTGTGTGTGTGTCAGCACCAGATTTCAAACGTAACTGCTCTACAACTTTCACACATTTTTAGCTTCATAATTTACCTTCATAATAAATTATACCAAAGATAAATGTATTAGAAGAGCAGTCAGTGATTCTCACAAATATTCATTCTTTTGAGGGTTGTCTGACTGATGCTAAGCTGGTGTAGTTCGACACCTCATGCCTGTCTTTGTCTTCCGAGATCAACAGGTCAGTGAGTGTACTTTTCATACGTCAGGGACAGAAGTGGAAGCACACAGACAGAAGCTCTTCTGAGATTTTATGAACAGAAGCCCTTATGAGCAGAAGCCCAAGGTGTACAGTGGCAGTCACTTCCCTATCTTTCTACTGACTAAAGAGGTGAGTGGAATTGAACTTTAAATCAAAGGATAGACAAATAAACCCCATTTTGTGGGAAAGAGCTGCACAGTATATAGCATAAGATGTGGATAAAGGAAGGCATGAAGAATCAGGGCTTGGGTAGAGGGAAGGTTTAAAAAAATACAATTTAGGTACTCTGCTGTTTATTCTTTATTTTTCTTGAATAGGGACAGGAATGACAAATGTAATTCGATAAAGAAATATAGGGCAACATATATACCATTCTATCATGTGAGAGTTTGTATACAATCATAAATGAACTTTTCACTAAGACGGACAAGTAGAAGATCCAGAAAGAATGGTAAGGCAACACTTTTTCTTTGAAAGTTTAAAATAAATGTCACTATTTATAGCAAGTTTTGTAGATATACAACAGAATGAAATAATGAAATGTCTTTTTGTGGTAATATATGATTAGAACTGTTATTCCTTTCACAAAATGTCCTTTTATTTCATGGGATATTTTTAGTAAGATAATGACACTTTTCATTTTTTTCCTTAGTCCAAGTCAAGTTCTAGTTCTTATGAGATATGGGCAGCCAAATACTTTATAGTTTCACGGTGCCCTTCCAGGACCTTTGTTAACATAAAAGACACTTTTTGAAAATAGTTTTATTCTGTATTCTGTAATTGCCTCAATATCAGGCTCTTTTTTCCTCTGGCTATGTAAGGAAATCTAATCAAGTTCAGGAATTGAATTGCACATTATGTCTTCAATCTTAAAATAGCCACTTGTCTGTTCTTTTTATTACAAAAGTATGTTTTCACAACTATTCTCAATTTCTGCATTTTTTAATATTTGCAAAATTACATTTAGGGCAGTACATAAAGATATAGATTTTAATATAAAAACATATCCTAGTAGGGTTATCCAAATCTCCTCACTCCTAAAAGCAATTTGTGATATATTTTAAAAAAAGAACTTTCTTAACTATATTTTAATTCTTTGAAGTGGTCAATTAGAATAGAGAACTAAAGATAATATATTTACTCTGAAAGCATGGTATCTTTTAAATCTGCATTTATTTATGTACCTATTTATGGGATAAAATATTTTGAGATAAATACATATATATATTAGAATGATTAAATCAAACTAATTAAAATAGGAGTCACCTTTCATGCCATCTTTTTGTGGTGGGAACATTTAAAGCCTGCTGTCTAAGCAATGTTTAAGGATACGGTACATTACTATTAAGCATGAAGGATAGTCATTCTGTTAAACAATAGATTTCCAGAAGTAATTCCTCCTAACTAAATCGTTGTATCATTCTTTCAACATTGCATCTCCCACCCCTCTCCACAAACCTACAGTCACTGGTAATACACAGTGAAACTTCTATTTCTCAAGTAGAGTTTGATTTTTTTTTATATTCCTCCCATAAGTGAAATCATATGATACTTACCTTTCTGTGTGTGCCTTATTTCACTTAGCACAACGTCCTCGAGGTTTATCCATAATTTTAAAAGTTTTAGTATTTCATCCTCTTTTATATTTTGGGTAAATGTACCACATGTTCTTTATCCATTCATTAACAGATGCATAGGTTGCTTCCATTTCTCTGTGTGTGTGTATGTCTTTTTTGAGACAGGGTCTCGCTATGCTGTTCAGGCTGGCCTTGATCTCACTTTGTAGCCAAGGATGGTCACGAACTCCCAGCAATCCTCCTGCTTGAGCCTCCTGAGTACTGGGATTACAATCATGCACCACCACACCCTGCTCCATTTCTTGATTGTCGTAAGTAATGTTGTAATTAATGTGGGCATGCAGATATGATTTCTTTGGATATATAACCGATAGTGAGATTGCTAAATCACATGGTAGCTCTATTTTCAACTTTTTGAGGTGCCTTGAAATTGTTTTCCATAGTGGCTCTGTTCATTCACATTCTCATCAGCAGTGTGCAAGGGTTCTTTTTACTCCACATTTGTTATGCGTTCCTCTTTTGATAACAACCATTATAACCTATGAAGTGATGTCTCATTGTTGATTTAATTTGAATTTCTCTATAATATTTTCATAAACCAGTTGCCGTTCAGATGTTTCTCTTCTTTTAAGAAATGTGTCTTCAGATACTTTGCCCAATTTTAAATTAGGTCATATGAGCTTCTTACTAAGTTGTTTGACTTCCTTGTGTATTTTATATTAGCTCCTTATCAGATGGATGGGTTTGTCTATTTTCTCCCATTCCATAGTTCATTTCTTCACTCTGTTGATTGTTTCCTTTGATGTACAGAAGATTTTTCACTTGTCTTTTTTTTTGCTTTTCCAGTGCTATTGAAGTCCTGTTGAAAATATCTTTGTCAAGATAAAATGGTGGTAAATAGTAGATGTTCTCAAATTCTGTTCTATTCCTCCATTGTTTTAAAAAACCCTTCTTGTAAGGCAAAGAACAAAATTCCATGGAAATATTTATAGAATTAGAGTCAAAATGTCCTTTAGAGTTTATTAATATTGGTGACTTTTGTTTGATTTCTGAGGAAACTGAGTGAAGGAGAGAAGTAGCTCAGTTGATCAAAAGAGGACCTCAGGACTATGGCCACAGACAATCCTACACACAGTTACCATCTTTGCACTTGAAGAGTGTGTAACTGGGAACAAATGATTTGCTTATCTGAATCTCAGCTTCCTTATCTGTTAAAAGGGAATTATAATATTTCCCTTGAAGTATAATTTTGAGAGTTAATTACGTGAACATATTCCAAGAATCTTGAGTATAACAGATACTCCTTAAGGACATTTACCCAGAAAACTTCAGATATTAGAAATCAGAAATCCCTGCCTTCATCTAGTTACCATTCGCTGTGTTGTTCCCTTTCACCCTTGCATCAAAGGATATATAACTTACTACTAATAAAGGAATCATATGTATAGCTCCTGACCACCATGTGCACAGAATATACATAATGAATCCACAACATAGGCATCATCTTTAGTCTATAAAGAGTATAAATCACCATATTTAGAGATCTTTCTCTTTCTCTCTATATTATTATATTTATATAATGATATATTTTATAGAATATATTATATATAATCATGTTATAGATAATTAGATATAATATACAGTATATTACGTATGTATATATTAATATGTGTATATATTAATATAGATATATAATATATAGTTATATATTATATACATTATCTATTATATGTATATAAATCATTTAAACATATAGGATGTAATTAAAACAGCTGAAAGTCAGAAAAGGAAAAACTTTTACAGTTCTTCTTCTCTCTTTCACTAATACACAGGGAGTACTCTCACAGTCTCAAGTGTTCTGACATCTCAGTAATGGTTATAATAACCTGTCACAGCAAATGCCTCTCAGAATTCATTGTGTCGCAGACTTAAAAAGAGGTGCTCCTTACGGATATGTGATTTCTATTGAGGGCTATTTGAAAGGAATGCTCACAGCTTTTTCACTACTTTCTATACAACAGAAGCCATACTCTACACCTCATTCATGTATCACAGCTTTTGGTTTTCTTTGGCTTGATACATTTCATAAGACATTCAAAAGTGCTTTTTAACCACTCTTAACACTCCACCACCATTCTGTACTGTGGTGCTTTAAAGTAACAGATTTATTAACCACTTAATCTGTGCTAAGCTTCCTGCTATGGACCTAATCTGTTTTATCTAATTTAACATTCACAAAGAGTTCTAATATTTTACTCTGATTGATGGAAGGTGTAAGAAGGTAATTTAGGATCTAAAGAGACCTCCACCAGATGCCAAAGTCCCTGCTTGGAGGACAATTTTCTGACAAAATGTTACCATTTTTTAAATGCCTGTTAACTCTCAGTCATTGGGAGAGCAAAAGTCCATAAAACTTTGTGAACTGGAATATCTCTAGTGACTATAGAAATCATAGTTCTCATTGCCTACCAGTATGTTTTTAAACTATTCATAGTGAGAATTTAACTCCAAGTCAATGTAATTTAGTTGTTCTATAATCTGAAGTCATTAAAGTATTTATGCATATATATTTAACCTTTTTAATCAATGTATTAAAGTAACGTGTATTGTGGATACTTTACTAGACATTCTTTTCATTTTCTAGTTGGCTATGTATTTTCTCTTCTCTGAAACTACATCTGCTTACATTTACCATCGGTATAATATACCCATGCTATCTTAGTTACTTTTCTCTTGTTGCTGAAACAAAATACCCAACACTCAAAGTTAAAGGAGGAAAGGTTTATGTAGCTCATTCTTTGTAGAGGGTTCAGTCCATAACCAGCTGGCTCTAAGGCCAGGTGGCATGGCAGAGGGGGAACATTTCACAGCTGCCAAATACAGCAAAAGCAACAAGAGAGGAGCAGAGACAAGCCTCTTTCTGTCCCTTACATCGATACTATCCAGGGTACCTGCCCTAGGGCTGGTGTAGCATTCATTCATACCCTTAACCAGAGCATTGGCCTATGAATTGATCACAAACTCTAGATTCAGCCAACTTTGAATTCAGCCAACTCCATGACCGCATGCAACTTTGAAGGAACATCTAGACACAAACTGTAACACTTATTTACTGTTTTTTGCTCCAGAATATGTATATAGTTCATATGCACATATATACTATGGTTTAGTGTATTCTGGATGCTATAACAAAATGCTATAAACTGGGTGGTTTACAAACACCAGAAATTTATGTCTTATAGTTCTAGAAGCAAGGAAATCAAAAACCAAAGCCGATTTGAAGTCTGGTGAGTGTTCTCTTTGTAGCTCCTTCTTCCTGTGCTCTCAGCAAGAGAGAGTGAGGGGGCTTCCTTAATCTTTTATAAAAAACACTAACATCATTCATGAGGGTTCTGCCCATGACCTCATCATGATGCAAAGGCCTCACCTCCTGATACCTCAGTACAGATTTCAACATATGAATTTCAGGGAAAGTAAGCATTCAGACTGCAACACATTACATGCATGCATATATTGCAAACAATTTCTATTTCATGTTTTTCAGACAATTGATTTACTTGGATATTTTTGACAACCACTAGGAAGAGAATGTTTTCATTTTATTGGTTATTTGTTGTTTTCTAACTTAGCTCAATGTTTTTATCCCAGCTTTTTACTAAATTATTTGGATTCTATTTGTCAAAGATTTTGTGTTTTATTTTAAATATTATTAATAATTTGGGAACTATTTGTTAGATAGTGTGATTTCTTTCTAGGAAAGACTCATTATGTTACTAATTTTTATTAAACAAACTATATTCTCCACCAGGAGAGAAAAATCAAGACTGTTTGAATTAAATCCCAACATATATACTGAGATACACTTTTGACTCACTGTATTCCATTCAACTTGTTTATTGCCAATTTATATTAATTTTACTAGTACCACTTTATACTTTAATATCCACTTTTCTTATTCTAAATATTGTCATTTTTTCTTCTCTAATCATTCAAAATCAAATAATAGGTGTTTATGACTTTGCATAAACTTTTCAAATACATTTTCCAGTTATAAAATTGTTATAATTTTTATATTTATTAAAGTCTTAGTTGTGATCATGGTGTCTTGTTCTAGTTTCTGACTTTAACTGAAATGCAGTTGAATTTGTGGATATGAGGTAATATATGCAATTGCTGGTAAGCAACCTTTTTTGCAGTAACATAAGTGTCTACTGTGTTTCTTAAAATTTGTTAATTAAAAACTCATATCCGACTTTTATCAAATACCTTTTCAACATGTGTATATTAAATCTTGTGCATATTTATTCCTGTGTTGCAGGTATGACTTCGGATATAATTTTCTTCTTAAGTAGTGAAAAAAACATTTTTGCTTTGTCATTAAATTAAATATAAATAAAAACAAAAGAAAAGATAGATACTAAGAAGCAGTAAGAGATCTTTCAAATGGGAAGAAGAGTAAGAGATGGAGGGAGGAAGATGGAGGGGAAGGGAAGTGGCAGAAGCATAGTGTTGAGATGTGTCCAGCACATATACATATCTGTCCAGCTCCACACAAGGAACATAAATGTTATACACTTGAAACATGTACAAATAAAAAAGATAATAAAATACTTTTATGAAGAGTAACCCTATAGAAATAGCAAAGAAGGAAATTTGGAAGATAACACTTTTAGTTTTGGCCAAGTTAATAAGCAGGTAGGCCTTGTTGGTTTGTTTATTTTGACTTTACCTTTTTCTTTGTCCTACAGGCAATTAGACACTCCTTCACAGTTCCTCTTTGCTTTATGTTTATCATAATTTTAGTACAATGTACTTTAAGTATATTAGTATATTTGTTTTCATAATAAAATATGTATCCTTAGGAATATACATATATATATGCACATATATACACATATACACACATATATATATGCCTTAGCAAAACGCCAACCACATAACAGCTGTTTTATAAAAGTTGTTGAATTTTAGACCCATTATTTATTTCATGCTTCTAGAAAAACAAAGATAAATGTTGAGTAAATTTATACTTTTATGGTGATCACCATAAAAGTGCAGTGTCATCTACAGTAGTGTAAAAAGCCAACTCACTTGCTAAAGAATTAATAATGCTATTTTGCTGACAAGGAAAAATTTGCTGTGATACTGAGCAATCACAAATTCCATGCCAACTATCAAGGATTACAAAGAGATAGAAAAGCAAGGGGCTGGTAAGTATGTTTACATCATAGAGCTAATCAATTACCATCTTCAATCTATTTTAAATACCTATAAATGTGAAGTTTTAACTACTGTTTTAATCTTTAGTATTCTGCAAATTGAGCCCAAACCTCAGCAAACTTTCCTACAGGAACCTTTCCTATGGTTGGGGATATAGGGTTATGGTCAGGGTCAGGATTAGGGTCAGAGTTAGGGTTAGGGTTAGGGTTAGGGTTAGGGTTAGGGTTGGGGTTAGGGTTAGGGTTAGGGTTAGGGTTAGAGTTAGGGTTAAGGTTACGGTTAGGGTTAAGATAAAGTAAGGGTAATGGTAAGGTGTTAGGATTAATGTTAGTGTCTTGGTTACTTTTGTCTTGTTGATGAGATAAAATTCCCAATATTGAAAATTAAGAAATGCCAGGTTTATTTATCTTGCAATTTGTGGAGATTTACATCCATTCTTGTTTAGCTCAAAGGCAGAGTGGCATATTGCAGAGGGCAGGTGTTCATTGCAGCAGAAGACAGCAAAAGGTTGAACTGGAGGCAAGTAGCCTCATTCCCTCCGTTTCATTGTATGCAAAGTACCCACTCCAGGGCGTGTGTATCACTCTCACCCATAATCCCAGCCTTGGACCCTGGATCAATAATAAACTCTAGAAGCCTCCCCACAATTGCATGAGAATTTAGGGAGACGGACAGACACAAACCATAACTGTTAGGGTTAGGGTTAGGGTTAGGCTTAAGGTTAGGGTTAGGGTTAGGGTTAGGGTTAGGGTTAGGGTTAGGGTTAGGGTTAGGGTTACAGTCAGGGTCAGAGTCAGGTTTAGTGTTATGTTCAGTGTTAGGTGTGAAAATAGTACTCAGTATCCCTTCACCCAAATAAACGGATTTTGGACAAAACTACTTGTAGAATCATAATTGTGTGAAGCAATAGCACGGAGCCAGTGCATTTATTAGATCTAATGAATAGTTTTGATGGTTTAATGTAAAGCATTATGAATTTTTTCACTGTTGCAAGTTATATTTTCTTTATGAATACATTGAGTTCCTCCACAGTTCAAGTATTTTCTAGGATTGTGCCCAAATCCTTAAGATTTTTTAGTTTAACCACTATAATTTAATATAAATATATTCAAAATGTACTTGCAGAGTCACTTGGGAGTGTCACAAATTTACATACTAATAACCTTTTCTGTGTGCTCTTTTATTTAGTGTGAAAAATGCATCTACACAAACACACTGTAATGTCTGTTTTTACTGGAATCTTTGGAGAAACACTAACACACACAAAAAATCAAGCATTCTTGTGTAAGTACAAAAATTTTCTCTTCTATTTTTGATGCTACATGCCCTAAATCTTTTACAAATAGACAAGTTGTTTTAAGCCATATGTTCTCCTAAAGCAGCCACAACATCACACAGAACCGTCAGTCACTGATTTGTTCAATAATGGTTTTTAATCATCCATTAACTGCCAGGTATTACTTGGAAAGAGATAGAGTGACCACCAAAATTCATAAGAGGGATTGACAGGCAAAAGAGTGAGAAAGAGAGACTCATTATGTATAATAAAAATATACCCACACAATATAAGCAATGATGTGCCATCATGAAACCTGACTATTGCATGTTCAGGGACCAGCTGAAGACTTCTGTGGTGCTAGATGTGAAAAAGGAACCAAAACCACTTTACAAGGGAACCAGAATGAAAACAACAGATTTATTGTGAGGACTTCAAGACTTACTGAGCTGGTATTACAGTTATGATTAGAATTCAGGAATCTTCCTACATATGAAGCAATTGATGTAGGTAAGATATTTTGAGCAGGTTAGCATAAAGCTGATGGTATGCTAACAAATTAAAAGAGTGACAATGAGACTTTTAAAAACAAGGAGAAAGAAAAGAGAAATCAAATTTAGACATTTCTTTCCTACTCTCCTAATGTGTTGGGTTGAGATTGAGCAAGTTTTCTGCCTTTTAAAGAATCTGATATTTGTGATACTATTTTTTGTCTTAATAGGAGAGTTTGGATAAATATGTTGTATATAATTTTTCTATTATATGTGGGACAGTTCAAATACAAATGTATCCATAGTATTGCAGCCAAACACATAATTTATTTTCTGGCTAGAGAGAAGATTACTTGTTAATTGTATTAAGTAACTCAGTAAGAAAACAAGTTTTATCATTATAGAACTGTCACAGCTGGTGAGGAGAATAGTGCAAAGAAATCTATCAAAGGCCTATCTCTCAGTGTTGGGGGAATCACTAAGATCATTTCTACCAATCTGATGTTTAATAACTTTATATTTTATCTCAAAACCCTCCTACTTGCATGGGAAATGGGAAATGAAATACATTACAGATTTGGCATAATTAAATCACTCCATGACTGATGTACTATAACTGTATTTTCAGGGATCTGGACTGAGGCAGATACTAAGTCTCCAGATTTTAGATACTAATTTAAATTACAAGATTAGTAAATCATGTGTTTCTTCTTCTTTGCAAAATACACTTTTGCATTCACAGAAGATCAGCTTTACATAAAATGTGCTATCAAATATACCAAGAATCAGACAGAATGCCTTAAACAAAATTGAGTACATATGAAAAAGCATAAGAATACTTCCTACTTTAACAAATCTAATGTGCATGTCGCTATTGAGCATTGACTATATGATGCCAGATTCTGTGGGTGACACACATGTGGATCAGACCCATTTCAATAGTAACTTGGCTCATTATGCAATGATGGAAATTAGAAATCAATCCTTAAAACATGAAACTGAAGATCAGCAGAGTCAATAAGCATCCGAAGCCTATGCTTAATATATTAATAAATAAACCAACCAAACCATTCTTTTTGGGAGACTTAGTGTCATCACAACTGTTCTATTGAACATTCTCAATATTTGTTCTTATAGGTGCATGCTGCACAAGTTTCCAAAGGAAAGCACTGCTAATTTTATGAAGTAGCCTAAGAGAATGTCATTTGCATGACTCTCCAAAGCACTAAGCACATATAGAAGATGACTAATTTCCATTACCAACAGCTGTGGAAGCTCATGCTGAAATCCCTGGTTGCCCATCTCCTCCCAAGAGTAATTCTATAACTTCTTTTACTGTAGCAGGTGCTGTACCATGTGGGGCAACTTGGTATGGTTGACAGACCTGCTCGCGTCTATTGACAAAGCAAGTTTACTTTCCCATTCTTTGAGGCAGTTCACTCATTAGAGGCCTCTGAGGAGCACTAAGGATACAAGTGATCCTCTTGCATTTGCTTGCTGTGCTGAGCATTCACCGGGGACCTGAACTGCCCTACAGTCTCTGCAAACTGCCTTCATACAGAGAAAAAAGAGCAGCTCCCTTAACACTGTCCGCAGAAATGTGTTGTGCGTGAGGTGTGAACCTCTTTCTCCTGTTTGTAGGTGAACCCTGAGGAGCCCAGGCCCTGAATGTACCCTCTTTGAGTTTAAGAGGGTATTACACAACTCCTCATATAACATATTCATAGAGTTACTAGCAAATAGTATTTTTCTGAATTTATTTGTGTAATTTACTGTAAATTTTCACATTAGCAATATCACAAGCATCAAAATATAATTGTTTTTAGTTTTAGTCAGGGTGGATCTAATGCTAATTTTAATAACTGCCTAATTTCTGCCTTTGGATTTACATTGTCTACAGTTAACATTTTCTTTAAACTCTTAAATATCCCATCAGTAGAATATTTCTGAGATGCTGGCTAAACTAATAGAACCTAAAATATAAAATAACAAGATTTTGCTTGTCTACTTTTTCTCTCCTTATTTAGTCATTTAAATTTAATCATCAAATATTTACTGTGTGTATTTACTACATTCCCAAAGCCTGGATTAGGTGCTGAAGATAGTGAATAGAAATGACCTGGTACCTGCTTCACAGAACTTTAATGTTGAAAAAAATGTTACATAACAACATTGCACAAGTTATTACAATAAAAGCACCATATTTCAGCAGTGAAGAGATAGCCAAGTACAGAGAAGAATAGAAACAAAGACCATGGGACTTTTCTACAGATTAAGAAATAGTTAGAACTGCATGTTTAGAGTTACAGAGTTTAGTTCACGTTTGCCAAATTTTAATTCAGGCTGACTACCAGGGAAAAAACGTCAGTGTGACTCTCTGGAACCTTGACAAAGAATACATGACTTCCCAGGTTAGTGCTTATAAAGTATGAGGAGTATAACCATAGCATTTACTGAAGGAGCAGTCTTATAAAAGTAGAAGAAAAGTCGTAAACTGATTGTGAAAACTATCACAATAAAGTCCTCCATAATAAAATCACATTTCAAAGGATGAGATGAAGAATTTTCTGACAAGCAATACAAAATTGTCACAGTAAATTATATATTGTCAGGGCAGCTTGTTTACCTGATTCCCAGTTTCAAGTAAACTTTTCAGTCATGTAAGCAACTAAATAAAATTTTGTAGAATTTATCTGAGTACCTTTTTTGAAAGGATAGTAATCAAAAAAAAGAAAATTTCCAAAGTAAGGAACAATGACTTTAATCCAAAAGAATAATGAAAAATTGTTCTGAGTTAACATCTGTAAAGTGATCTAGAAAGCAATATATCTAAAGTGTAACAGTGTTCCATGGGAAAATGTGTTGAAAAAAAAGCTTGTGCAGGGGCTGGGGATTTAGCTCAGCGGCAAAGCGCCTGCCTGGCAAGCACAAGGTCGTGAGTTCGGTTCCTGGTACTGGAGAAAAACCAAAAAAAAAAAAAAAGCTTGTGCACAATAAACCATAATTTTATTACACTAGAATATCTCAGTGTCACAAAAAAAGCAGATGCTTCTTCTATAAAGAACAACAGAAAGGAGTGTAATTAGAAATGGTGTGGGGGGAAAATAAAGCTATAAAAATTCCCAACTGAGTATAAGCTAACTAACTTATGATATGCTTTTCATTTAAGAACTATTTATCAACTTTATCATGTAGCTATAATTCTAGGTAGGTGAATATATTGAAGAAGACTGAGTAGATTTGTATTCAGATTTTATATTTCAGAAGAAGAAAAAGACATTAAATCCATTAAAATAAAATAGAGTCAAATAGTAATAAATACGATGAAACACTAAAAGCCTAATAGGCCTGAGATTTTCCAGAGGCGTGGGAGGGACCTCAGAGGAGGGAGTTAGGAAGATAGCTGGCATGAAGTCAGCCCTCAAGTTCTGCAGCAAGTCATGCAGGAGGATGTAAAAGTGGAGGCAAGGGCTCTGCTGCACTGATGCGGCTGGTGGGAGTTAAGAACAGAAAAAATGAGGCTGGAATATAGAGGTAAATGAGACATGTGTTTGGAGTAAGATCACAAAGGAAAATCAATACAGGATGAGGGAGCACATGTCAGGCGAGGGCAAGGAGTCTGCATATTATTCCAAAAGGAAGTGAAACAGTTGGAGGACATTGTGTCTGATAGAAGCATAATACATCAAAAAAATTCAAGGCATCACTTGCCGTTCATATACATATATCTAGGATATATATATATATATATATATATATATATATATATATGTCTAGGACTATGAGTGAAGTGCAAGACCAGTTAGGAACGTGTGTGATAGACCATGCAATTTGCACTAAGATGGCAAAATACTAATGAAAAGTAGTGATCATACTGCAGTTACATTTTGTAAGTGCAACTGCAGAAATTGCTTCTGTATTAATTGTGAAAAATAAAGAACAATGTCAAACAACAAAAGAAATCAAGACAAAGAGAGATATTGGATCAGGACATTGGAATTGTCTCCTTTGAGTACAGACTATATTTCTTCTGATTGGATACAGGTAAACAATAAATAATTTCATAAATGTAAATTTCATAAACTTTCACCATGTATAAAGCAATGGTAAAGCTGACCACAGACCTTACAGGTTGAAGCAAAAAAGGGAGGTGTAGGGACATAGTGTGTAATTGATGTACTAATATTACACATTTACTATTATATTGAACAAAAGTTCAAGATCTGCAATATCAAAGCAATTTTATTTTCTGCTTAATTCCTTTATTTTATTAGTGAGACTAGAGTTTTCTTCCTTGTTCTGCTTTTTCCAGAAATACTACAACTTTTCTAGTCTTTCTAAATTAGAGTAGTTAAACTGTTTGCCCAGAAAATTTCTTGTTTATGATTGATTTTCAAGTAATCATCATTAATAAACCAGGTGTGGTGGAGCACACCTGTAATCCCAGCACTTGGGAGGTTAAGGCAGGAGAATTGCCACAAGTTTGAGGCCGGCCTCAGCTATACAGTTAGTTGAAGGGCAGCCTGAACTATACAGCAAGACCCTGTCTCAAAAAAAAAAAAAAACAAAAACCCAAAAATATTAATAGAGCCTACTTTTACTCTCAGAAGTATGCTTTTTTGCACTATAAATTAAATGGTTAATCATTCTTATGTACTACATAGTAAACACTGAATCATAGAATATTGTTGCTTCAAAAGCTATTTTGCTCAAATCCACAAAAGAAGCAAAGCTTCAGTCTTTATAATACCAGGTTCTCTTCCTTCCCTAGATGAACTCAGAGAAAATGTCCGTAGCAATGGAAAGAAGGGAAAAGAATAGTATCCCCATATGCTACTTGATAGACACCATAATTATTTTCAATATAAGATAATCTATGTTTACAGCTCTACGGACTTTTCAGTCTAACTTATTCCAGTAGAAGTGTGAGAATCCAAAGATTACTTTTCTTTTTGTGTTGACTCTTATTCAATATAGAACCCAACTTTATTTAAGCCAATATGATTTTCCTTAAAATTTTATTGGTCCCCCCCCCCAGTATCATATAGGGATGTATGGTACTATACAAAATCTACACTCACAAATCATTCTGTGATAAGCTGTTCTTTAAATTAGAATTCTGCCTGGAATCATTAGGAACAGCCCCAAAACTTATTATAATCCCTATTGTCTGACTGAATTATTCTCTGAGGCATTATATTTGATCTATCTGAGACGTTAAGGAGTTTACAGACATATTATCACCTTTATGTTTAAATCCTATTTTCCAGGAAGTGCCCTAGATTTGTTACTTGCAAGACAAGTAATTTTAATGTTAATTGCAGGATTTTTTGCAAACAGAAGATGCTGGAACTATTTGAAACCAGCTGCTTCTGGCTCCTCCAGTGCGATAGCTCTTCCTTCGGCTTACCTCTCTCCTCCCATATTTTAGTCTAAGAAACAGGAAGACAGAACAAAAGTCTTCCGCACATTGCCTGGAAATCTACTGAGCCAGAACACCTGGTTTATGAAGTGCATTTTCTATTTATCATGTTACCTCAGATGACAGTGTTACTAGACTTTCTGTCACTGTCTAACAATGATTCCCTTATTCCAGGTTCTGATAGAATTTTTCTGACTCTTCAACATCCATTGTACTTCTACTAAGGGTCTGTTTAAAGTGCTTTAGGTTTTCACTGACATTATACTGTCCTCAAGGTCCTTCCACCTTCTGCCCACTCCATGGTACAAAAGCTCTCACATTCTTTAGTATTTATTTAGTGGCATTTCTACTTCAAGGTACAAAAATCTTATTAGTTGTCTGTAGCTGTGCTACAAATTATCTGAAGATTTAACAAGTTAAAACACCATTTATTATCTCATAGAAAACCCAAGCAGCTTGCCTGGCTCTTTCTCACTTGAGTGCTTTCCATGAGGTTGCAGTTAAAATGTCTTCTAGGTCTTCTTCAGTCACCCGTGGGCTGACTGGGACCAGATCTATTGCCAAAGCAACTTAGCCAAATGACTAGCTGGTGGCTGTTGGCAAGAGGCCTGAATTTGTTGCACCAAGAACCCTTCCAGAGCTAGAGCTGCTTACATGTTCTTTTGACATGGATGATGACTTTCCTCAGAAGAAATAAAAGTGCAAGGCAGTTGCCTTCTTTTAAAATGCATTCAATAAAAATGCATTCTTTTACAGCTTAACATCAGAATTTACATCTTGTCATTCTGATGCTATCTCATTTGTAAGACTGACCAGGGCTACTTAATGTGGCAGTGCTACACAAGGGTTCAATACCACCATGCAAGAATGTGAGGGCCACCTCAGAGCCCACCAGCAACGCGGCCACTTTTAACTGAGCTATAAACTGCCTGCAAACCTCTGAACCTGACCAGTAATTGGTCCCACTTTTTCTGTCAGATGATATTTTGGAGGGTTATCTACAGACCCAACTGATCTCTCTTCAGTGCCATTGGAGTTGTTTCTGTTCTAGATCAGCATCTTGTAGAGCCCTGAGCACTTTAGCCATTTCTTCAATGTTGCTGTTGAAGATATTCTTACCTTCCTGGTTATATTTTTGAAGAAAAAATGAGAGTACCACTACTGCTCTTATGCATGCCTGGCCAATATTCTGTCCTAGATTAACTACCAGTAAAACACAATTTCACACAGCTTTCTGATAAGAAGCCATTTATGACAAACTTACTGCCAACATCATGTTAAATCGGGAAAAACTGAGGTCTTTTCCTCTAAAATCCGGAACAAGTGTGTCCATTGTTACCAGTCCTGTTCAACATAGTACTTGTAACTTTACCTAGAGCAATCAGGGAATACCCATATAACTACAAACACAGATAAATGGAAACTATAGCAAGAGAGGAAACTATCCTTGTTCCAGATGACATGATCCTTTACACAGACTAGCAAAAAATTCCACCAGAGAATCATAGAACTAATAAAAAAACTGGGCAAGGTAGCAGTATATAAAACTAACAAACAAAAAAGCAGTGGTGTTCCTGTACTATTAATGAACCACCGAGAAACAAGGAAAATAATATCATTCTCAATAGCTTCAAGAAAATTAAATACTTAGGAATTACCTAATCAAGGAAATGAAGGATGTCCATAGCAATAACTTTGAAAAAGAAAATTGAAGAGACCATCAGAAAATGGAAATATATCCCCTTTCCTAGATAGCTAAAACCAATATCATCAAATGGCTCTATCATGAATAATGATATATAGAGTTAATGCAATGGCAATCAAAATACTACAGCATTCTGCACAAAACTAGAAAAAAATCTAAAATTTATGTAGAGTCAGAAGATCTCAGAATAGCAAAGCAGACCTAGGCAATGAAAGCCAAGCAAGAGGCATCACAATTTTGAATTTTAAGTTATTTTAAAATCTTTAGTGACAAAAACTGTACAGTGCTAGCAGAAAAACAGACACACAGAACAAGGGAACACAGTAGAGGATGCAGAAATAACTTCAAGCACATTCAACCATCTGATCTTTGACAAAAGAGCCAAAAATATACATTGGAGGAAAGGTTGTCTCTTTAACAAATGGTGCTGGGAAAACTGGTTATACACAAAAGATGATTGAACCCAGACCCATGTATCTCATCATGTAGTAAACAGTAAAAGCAAAATGGATCAAAGACCTGCATCCTAAAATAGAAACACTTAATCTGCAGGAAGCTAAAATAGGTAAAACCCTTGAAGACATAGTCAAAGGTAAGAATCCATCTAACAGAACTCTAATTGGCCAACAAATAATATCAAGAATCAACAAAGGGAATTATATAAAATTAAAAACTTTCTTTACAGTAAAGGAAACAGCAGGTAGAATAATGAGACAACCTGCAGAATGGGGAAAATATTTCACCAGCTATACCTCATACAGAGAACTAATGTCAGAAATATATATAGAACTCAAAAAATAAGAGCTCTTAAATTAAAAGACTCAATCAAAAAAATAGGCAACTGAAATGAATACACACTTCTCAGAAGAAGTACAAATTGTCAATAAATACATAAATCTTCTTTAACATTTCTTACCATTAGATGAATCCAAATCAAAACAATACTGAGATTACATCTTACTCCAGAAAGAATGGCTATCATCAATAAATTAAATAATAAATGCTGGTGAAGCTGCAGGAAAATGGAACCCCGATACCTTGTTGGTAAATGTATACTACTATAATCAGTATGGAAATCAGTGTGGTGATTCCTTAAAAAACTGAAATTAGAAATTCTATTTAATCTTGCTGTTCTACCTCTAAGTATCTTCCCCAAAGAGTTAAAGACAACATGTCACAATACCACCTCTCACCCACATTTATAGCAGCACAACTCCTAATAGCTAAATCTTGGAGATGCCCTTCTTGTCCATGAATAGACGAATGACTAAAGAAAATGTGAGCTATAGATATAGGTAGATATAGGTATTACTAAGCCATGAAAAGGATAAATTTGAGTCATTTGAAGGATAATGGTTGCATCTTGAGACCATAATATTAAGTGAAATAAATCAGACACATTAATTTAAATGTCCCATGGTTTCTCTCAGATGGAAAACTCATAGTATAAATAATAGAACAAAATAAAAAATAATGAAAAACAGGGAGGTAGATCATTGTTTGCTATCACCATCACAGTCTAGAGTGGATCTTAGTAATTTGAGTCAAATCCTATAACACTTTTATTCAGATGGTTACAAAAACCCCAAGCCCTTCAAAGTCTCAACCTTACTTTTATGCCTCCCTACCCACTATCATGAGCCAGTGATGGTGAAGCTTTTAGAACTTTCAATGCTAACAAAGTGCCCACTGTGGTATGAGTGCCATGTTTGCCCCTACTGTTCCTCACACTGTCGCTTTCTCAGCCCCGGCTTTTGTCTTTGAACTGCCTATTCTCTTTCTTTTACATGATCCCAGAATGTTGGTTTCAAGACTTTATTAATGTGTCAACTTCAAAATGTGATCTGCTTTTAACACTTCACTTAACATTACACCACAGTCCAAGTCTTATCATGCCAGGTGCCCCTAACACTACCTTATGTATTATTGTTGTTTCTGTTATTATTATTATTATAACAACACACCTCTTACATCCACACAACATGAAGACTATTTTATTATATTCTGTTTATCTTTCCATTGTTAATATATAAGCTTCATAGACTCATATCCAAAGCACAAAAGAAATTCAAACTGCTTAGTAGCAGGAAACCAAATTAACTCTTACATTTGCCAGAGAGTTCAAATAGGCATTTCTCAAAAGAGTATACACAAATACCTTAGAAATATATGTTAAAAGGTTAGCAGTTCTAATAATTGGAGAAATGTGATTTAGAACTACAGTGACTGATCACTTCACATTTGTTAAATTAACCACTGAAAAAAGATGAACAAATGTTAGAGAAGAGCAAAGTTTAGTACATTGTTGGAGTATAGGAATTCTGGAAAATAGAGTGAGTATACCTGAAAAGCTAAAAAATAGAATTACTCTTTTATCTAGATATCCCATCTGTGGTTATATAGCTGAGTGAACTGAAATAAGTATTCAGAGAGATATCTGCACTCATTCATTTCAAGATATGGAAGAAAGCCTAAGTGTTCATCAATATATAGGTTAAAATTTTGGTACTGTATATATGCACATTGGAATACTATTCTACATTAAAAAGGAAATTCTATCAATAGTAACAACATATTTCTGATTTATTAAGTGAGTATATTGCTGCATTCCCTTCCATTTACCTGTGTTACCATTAAGGAGAAAGGGAGACCAAGTATAAAGGGAGACCAGATCCAATTAGAAAGGTGCCTCTTCAGAAGATGAAATGGATAAAGATAGGAAATAATGGCCTCAGAGCAGCTTACAGAAATCAAAAATGAGCTGATTACTGATGAGTACATAAAAATCATAGAAAATATTAGCTACCAGAAAACAAAAATAAATGTTGGGGAAAAAATAACCAACTACAGTTAATTAACTGATTCATATGTGAAAAATATTTATATTATAATAATATGAATACTGAATAGTGATTGTATAAAAATTTCCATGTAACAATACTGAGAGAATGGGGGAAAGAAAGGCCATGTGTGTACGGTGGGGTTTTCAATATGAAAACTATAAGGTTTAAGTTCTTAAAGGAGAAGACCAACTAATGATTAAAACTGAAAAGTCAAGATGTTACAATGTAAACTTTAATGTAGAAATTAAAATCAGAACAAGTGAAAATAGTTGTCTCTGGAAGAAAAGTTTGCTTTCTTCCAATAAATGATCTAGAACCACCTTACACATTACATTCATGAGTAATTTTCAAAAAACTAGAAATGAAAAATTGGCAAAAAGAAGTAAGACAAAAATAGTAATAAAATGCTTCAAATAAATGACACTGTGAATAAACAGTAGAATATATCTAATAATATTTAATGCCAAAAAAAAAGAAAAGTATATTTTGGGAAAGTCAAACTAAGAAATTTTTACTTTATTCAACAAAATATAGCTGGGAATAGTTGCACATGCCAGCAATCCCAGCACCCACGAGGCTGAGGCAGAGGATAGTTGTGCATTCAAGGCCTGCCTGGGCTACAAAGTGGGCTCAAGGTCAGCCTGAACTGCATAGCAAAACCCTGCCTCAAAAAAGAAAATAATAATAATAATAAAAAATAATAATAATAATGAGTCACCCATAATAATAAGGCAAGAAAATTATTTAATCAGACTGGTGTAAGGATGATTTTAAGAACAGTGTATAATGCAGTTTGAAAGAGTACAAAACCAGCAGCAAAGACGTAAACCAGAATGCTGAAATAGTCCAGGAAAAAAGTAACACTGCCCAGGGCTGTCTGCCTTCTTTCAGACTAAGCATATCTTTTCCACTCCTCTCTATCATGTTTGCTTCTTCGATTTTCATCTGTCTTTAAAACTCCTCTAAAGGCATTAATTACGTGCATGCATGCCACACAAGGCCACCCCCGCTCCCCCCCATGCATATATGCCTTTGGATGGTAACTACTCAGGACAGCAGGGCGTGCAGCAGGGCCTGCAGAGCACTCAGAGAGACCAGCAATACAGAAGTGTCTGAAGCAGCAGCGAGGAGCCCGCAGTTGGGCTCTGGAGAACTCCAGCAACAGAAGACCAGTCTGAGCCCCCACATCCAGAAGCCAACATCAGCTCCATACCCAGCATAATTCCTATGGCAAACTTGGCTGGAGTACACAGCACATTTCTGGGATCTGACATGGACAGTGTCACAAACTGTAATCACCAGACGTATATCAGCACTTTGGTTCTCCCTTGTTTGTCTGAGTGGTTATCCCTTTTCTGTCTGGTTGGAAGTTGTCTTATTTTGTCTTGCATTTTGTGGTTGTTTTTGGTTTTGGATTTTTTTCTTTTCTTTCCTCTCTTTCTTGGGTCTATTTTTCTTTTTTTTCTTCTTGTCTTCCTTGCTTTTCCCCTTCTCTTTCTTCCTTCTTTTATTCCCTGTTTAGATTTCTTACCTATCTTTTTCATTTTCTTCTATTGATCCTCCTTTTCTCTTTCCTCACTACTTTTTGAATTTAAACTTTCAAGCGAGTGAACCCTGTCTCTTTCTTCCTAATTACTTCTTCACATTCTGTTTCATTCTTTCCCTCCTGTGTCCTCCAGTTTCCCAAAACTCGAGTAATCAGTTCTTGACCTCCATGCTTGACTCTACAATATTTGACCTCATTGATCACTTTATCCTGTCCTCTACCCATCTTAAACCCTTGCCCCCACAAAAGGGTAAAATCACTCCACTAAGGGGAAAATTACTGCATACAATTACATGATATATGTCTGATTTTGTTATATAACTATAGAGTTTGCTCCTGTGGTTGGAGGTAGCAAGTTAATGCTTCCATAGTTTTTCAGTAGTTCAGCTGAACTTGAAACTATTGTCATTATGAACTACACTATTTTAGCCAGCATGTCAGACATGTTATAGTCATTTTTACTCAGTTGTGTGATAACACTGTGATTGTGTGTGGTTGTAATCACCACCACAAGCCAGTACCAAAGGATTGAGTGCTGAGCCAAATAGTAACTTTGGACCCTTGACAAATTGGGAAGTTAGGATCTTGAGATAGCTACAAAGAGACACCTACAGCTAGAGAGAAGCCCAGAAGAACAAACATCTCCTAAATAAGCCTCAATACCAATGATAAAGCTATCATAAGACATTGGTAAGCATCAACATAGTAAGCAAAATAAAATAAAACAGAGCAAATAGAAAATGACAAAACAAAGAAGCAAAATACAACACCAGGCCCTAACCCACCCAGAACAAGCCTGGAACACAATGAGATAGACGAAATTGGAAGTCAAACACTTGAACTTTCTGAAATGATAGCAACTGAATTGAAAAAACAAGTGGAAAAGGCTACAGAGAAAATAATCTCTCAGGTACAGAAAGAAATGATGCTTAAAATCAAAGATATTAAGGAAGACACAATTAAATGAATAGATGAGCTTGGGAAAATAATGAGGGGGAAATGCCTAACACAGGAAGGATAAGGAATACAAAAAACATATACAAACAGAAATCCCAGAGATTAAAAACTCCATTGAATGCATATGCAACAGACTGAATAAAGGAGAGTATAGAATTTCAGATTTTGAAGACAGAATTGCAGCTAGTGATCGTGACAAGAAAGATATTTTAGAAATAGTAAAAAAGCATGAAAAATCAATCCAACAGCTACAAAATTAAGCAAAGAAGAATAACATAATATTGACTGGGGTCAATGAGAAAGCTGGAGGTAGCAAAAATGTTGTAAATATCTCTTCACAGAAATAATGGCAAAAAACAGCCCAAGCATGGATAAAGAATTTGACATTCAAATGAATAAAACATATAGAACTCCAAAATGCCATGATCAAACTAAGATTACACAAAAACATATAACAGTCAAGATTCCAGAAATCCATCACAAGAACAGCATATTAAAAGCTGTTAGAGAAAAGAAACAGATCAATTATAA